>NC_141826.1:27150358-27162858 GCF_982586985.1 Callionymus lyra | reverse complement strand
AACGATCGTCAGGAACGTTCGTCAGGAACGATCCTCAGGAACGATCCTCAGGAACGATCCTCAGGAACGATCCTCAGGAACGATCGTCAGGAACGATCGTCAGGAACGATCGTCAGGAACGTTCGTCAGGAACGATCCTCAGGAACGATCGTCAGGAACGTTCGTCAGGAACGATCGTCAGGAACGTTCGTCAGGAACGTTCGTCAGGAACGATCGTCAGGAACGTTCGTCAGGAACGTTCGTCAGGAACGATCGTCAGGAACGATCGTCAGGAACGTTCGTCAGGAACGATCGTCAGGAACGTTCGTCAGGAACGATCCTCAGGAACGATCGTCAGGAACGATCCTCAGGAACGATCCTCAGGAACGATCCTCAGGAACGATCCTCAGGAACGATCCTCAGGAACGATCCTCAGGAACGATCCTCAGGAACGATCCTCAGGAACGATCGTCAGGAACGATCGTCAGGAACGATCGTCAGGAACGTTCGTCAGGAACGATCCTCAGGAACGATCGTCAGGAACGTTCGTCAGGAACGATCGTCAGGAACGTTCGTCAGGAACGTTCGTCAGGAACGATCGTCAGGAACGTTCGTCAGGAACGTTCGTCAGGAACGATCGTCAGGAACGATCGTCAGGAACGTTCGTCAGGAACGATCGTCAGGAACGTTCGTCAGGAACGATCCTCAGGAACGATCGTCAGGAACGTTCGTCAGGAACGATCCTCAGGAACGATCGTCAGGAACGATCCTCAGGAACGATCGTCAGGAACGATCCTCAGGAACGATCCTCAGGAACGATCCTCAGGAACGATCCTCAGGAACGATCCTCAGGAACGATCCTCAGGAACGATCCTCAGGAACGATCCTCAGGAACGATCCTCAGGAACGATCCTCAGGAACGATCCTCAGGAACGATCCTCAGGAACGATCCTCAGGAACGATCCTCAGGAACGATCCTCAGGAACGATCCTCAGGAACGATCCTCAGGAACGATCCTCAGGAACGATCCTCAGGAACGATCCTCAGGAACGATCCTCAGGAACGATCCTCAGGAACGATCCTCAGGAACGATCCTCAGGAACGATCCTCAGGAACGATCCTCAGGAACGACTGTAACTGCAGCTGCTGCATGTTCTTTGTGTTCATTAAAACAAAAAAGACTTGATTTTGATTTTGTTTTCTCTTCCTACAGGATTCATGAAGTCGTCATGGAAATAAAAGCAATCGTCGTCTCTGACCCACTTCTGAGAAACAGTTTGGTGCCGAAGAGAGACTTGAAGTGATTTTACCGTAAATAATATATATAATAATAATGTTTGTGTCGTAACAATGTTTTAATGTAATAACTTTAACATCAACTAGTATCAACTCTATAGAGTAGAGTCATGATGACGTAATAATGGCTTCACTCCTCCTCCAGCTGTAATCACACTTTGTTTATACAATGAGACCCTTGGAGGTGGAGACCATTGATGACACGCGGTGACAAACCTCCATGCTTGAACAATCTCAGCAGAGTGAGTGTGGTTATGGTCAACAAGATTTCATCTCCAATACACACATCACAACAACACACACACACACTGATGATACAATAGAGTCACACATCACAACAACACACACACTGATGATACAATAGAGTCACACATCACAACAACACACACACACTGATGATACAATAGAGTCACACATCACAACAACACACACTGATGATACAATAGAGTCACACATCACAACAACACACACACTGATGATACAATAGAGTCACACATCACAACAAAACACACACTGATGATACAATAGAGTCACACATCACAACAACACACACTGATGATACAATAGAGTCACACATCACAACAAAACACGCACTGGTGATACAATAGAGTCACACATCACAACAACACACACTGATGATACAATAGAGTCACACGTCACAACAACACACACACACTGATGATACAATAGAGTCACACATCACAACAACACACACTGATGATACAATAGAGTCACACATCACAACAACACACACTGAGGATACAATAGAGTCACACATCACAACAACAACAACCACACACACATAAACAAAGCATAAACATAAACAATGATGTCATCTTATACTTGACTCACATTCCTTTCATGAGTAATTCTATCGAGTGGATATAAAGTGAATGTTCGCCTACACACACACACACACACACACACACACACACACACACACACACACACACACACTGTTGCTCTCGATGTATCTGAGATGTTTTTAGAACCTCCTCCTCTTTCACAAACACAACGTTTACAAACACATCCTCCAGTGATGACACTTGACCAGCAGCACAAACATGAATCATGTGGTCAGTGATGCGTTCAGGGCCCGTCTGTACAAACCTTTCTGTCTTGTTTACGTTTACATTCACAGATGAAACACAACCATTGTGTTCACTCTTCGACCCGCACACTGTTCAAATACACACCTTTACTACACAACATCTGAATCCTGAGCTTGAAACTATATTTTATTGTTTGTTTTTGGGTGTTATTTGTGTTTGAATATGAGCTTTTACTTTTACAGGTAAAAATAGTTTGATTTTAGTTGAAAATTGTTTGATTATAGTTGAAAATTGTTTGATTATAGTTGAAAATTGTTTAATTAAAGTTGAAAATTGTTGGATTATAGTTGAAAATTGTTTGATTATAGTTGAAAATTGTTTGATTACAGATGAAAATTGTTTGATTATAGTTGAAAATTGTTTGATTAAAGTTGAAAATTGTTGGTTTATAGTTGAAAATTGTTTGATTATAGTTGAAAATTGTTGGATTATAGTTGAAAATTGTTTGATTATAGTTGAAAATGGTTTGATTATAGTTGAAAATTGTTGATTATAGTTGAAAATAGTTTGATTATAGTTGAAAATTGTTTGATTATAGTTGAAAATTGTTTGATTTTAGTTGAAAATTGTTTGATTATAGTTGAAAATTGTTGGATTTTAGTTGAAAATTGTTTGATTATAGTTGAAAATTGTTGATTATAGTTGAAAATTGTTTGATTATAGTTGAAAATTGTTGATTAAAGTTGAAAATTGTTTGATTATAGTTGAAAATTGTTGATTATAGTTGAAAATTGTTTGATTATAGTTGAAAATTGTTGATTATAGTTGAAAATAGTTTGATTATAGTTGAAATTATTTGATTATAGTTGAAAATTGTTTGATTATAGTTGAAAATTGTTTGATTATAGTTGAAAATTGTTTGATTTTAGTTGAAAATTGTTTGATTATAGTTGAAAATTGTTTGATTATAGTTGAAAATTGTTTGATTATAGTTGAAAATAGTTTGATTATAGTTGAAAATTGTTGATTATAGTTGAAAATTGTTTTATTATAGTTGAAAATTGTTGATTATAGTTGAAATGATTTGATTATAGTTGAAAATTGTTTGAATATAGTTGAAAATTGTTTGATTATAGTTGAAAATTGTTGATTATAGTTGAAATTATTTGATTATAGCTGAAAATTGTTTGATTTAATGATCCACAAAGAAGTCATTGTTTAGTGAAATATGACCAAACGATCAGACGTGTTGAGATGGTTTAAGCATGTACACACACACACACACACACACATGTGTGTTGTAACACGCAACCATCTGTCTGAGCCGACATCAGCTGATGAGTGATGAAAAACACCAGGATTCATGTCTCACAGCAGATCAAGAGTCTTCTTTCCTCTGTTGCCAAAACGCTGGAGTGAAAAGTCACCCGTCAATCATCATGACAGTCACGTGACATCATCATCATCATCATCATCATCATCATCATCATCATCATCAGGTTCTGATGTGTTTCAAGAACCTCCTGCAGGAGAAGCTCAGCAGAGCGACTCGCTGGTATAATTATAGAAAGTTTGTATTAATACCTCAAGCGTGTCTACAGACGTGGGTACAGTAGGTCTGCAGAAGTTCTGTCCTCCTCACTGCGACACATCAAAGACGACAGTAAAGGAAGCGTCTCCAGCTCCATCCAAACGTCACATCACTCACAGGAGCTCAAAGAAAAGATCTGGCAGCAGTCGACGAGTTCAGCGTTTTGTCTTTTAAACACTTTCTCTCCATCGTGACGGACGCGTCTAATGAAGCCTCGACTGCTTCCACAAACATTCTCGCCTTGAAAGAGACTTGTTTCATGTGTCTGGTCACGAGTCTGATGTTCGACCTCGAGATGATCTTCACAGGAAGAAAGTTTCATCGAATCCTCGTCTCACGGCGTCACTAATGGTTTAGAAGTTTATTGAACCAAACAGTTTCAAGTGAGAAAAATCTCTAAACTTAGTAAAATGATGTCACAACATGTGTGTTTGTGTCGTTCACACTATAGTTTCTTTTGTGTCTAAACTTTAGACTTAGATTGTATCATCTTGTTCTTTCTCTTTATTTCTCTTTGTTCTTGTTCTTATTTTATTTTTTTTATGAATAATTGCTGTATTGCTGTGTCTGATTGGAAAAAAAAAATTCAATAAAGTTCTACCTAAACCAGAAGGATGTGTCTCGCCTGCAGTTCATACTAAACTCTGCAGACAGAATTCTGAGCCGCTCTAGTAGAAGAACTCACATTTCTCCTTCAAACTCTTCACTGGCTGACAGTTTCTTTCAGGATCATTTTAAAATTCTGGTTCTTACTTTCACATCTATTCATGGTCAGACCTTCCATCAGTGATCTGATCCAGACTTACACCCCAGCTCGGGCTCTGAGGTCTGTGGA
Source organism: Callionymus lyra (assembly GCF_982586985.1). NCBI lineage: Eukaryota > Metazoa > Chordata > Actinopteri > Syngnathiformes > Callionymidae > Callionymus > Callionymus lyra. The sequence goes on along the minus strand of NC_141826.1, from coordinate 27,158,105 downwards.
TCAGAATCTACTGATGGTTCCTGAACTTCTGGACCAGAGGAGAGAAATCCTTCCAGACTGTTGCTCCTAAGCTTTGGAACCATATCTGTGTTTGATGATCTACTGACTCCTTCAAGAAACATGTGTGTTTGATGATCTACTGACTCCTTTAAGAAACATGTGTTTGATGATCTACTGACTCCTTCAAGAAACATCTGTGTTTGATGATCTACTGACTCCTTTAAGAAACATGTGTTTGATGATCTACTGACTCCTTCAAGAAACATGTGTGTTTGATGATCTACTGACTCCTTCAAGAAACATGTGTGTTTGATGATCTACTGACTCCTTCAAGAAACATCTGTGTTTGATGATCTACTGACTCCTTTAAGAAACATGTGTTTGATGATCTACTGACTCCTTCAAGAAACATCTGTGTTTGATGATCTACTGACTCCTTCAAGAAACATCTGTGTTTGATGATCTACTGACTCCTTCAAGAAACATCTGTGTTTGATGATCTACTGACTCCTTCAAGAAACATCTGTGTGTGATGATCTACTGACTCCTTCAAGAAACATCTGTGTTTGATGATCCACTGACTCCTTCAAGAAACATCTGTGTTTGATGATCTACTGACTCCTTCAAGAAACATCTGTGTGTGATGATCTACTGACTCCTTCAAGAAACATCTGTGTTTGATGATCTACTGACTCCTTCAAGAAACATCTGTGTTTGATGATCTACTGACTCCTTCAAGAAACATCTGTGTTTGATGATCTACTGACTCCTTCAAGAAACATCTGTGTTTGATGATCTACTGACTCCTTCAAGGAACATCTCTGTGTTTGATGATCTACTGACTCCTTCAAGAAACATCTGTGTTTGATGATCTACTGACTCCTTCAAGAAACATCTGTGTTTGATGATCTACTGACTCCTTCAAGAAACATCTGTGTTTGATGATCTACTGACTCCTTCAAGGAACATCTCTGTGTTTGATGATCTACTGACTCCTTCAAGAAACATCTGTGTTTGATGATCTACTGACTCCTTCAAGGAACATCTCTGTGTTTGATGATCTACTGACTCCTTCAAGAAACATCTGTGTTTGATGATCTACTGACTCCTTCAAGAAACATCTGTGTTTGATGATCTACTGACTCCTTCAAGGAACATCTGTGTTTGATGATCTACTGACTCCTTCAAGAAACATCTGTGTTTGATGATCTACTGACTCCTTCAAGAAACATCTGTGTTTGATGATCTACTGACTCCTTCAAGAAACATCTGTGTTTGATGATCTACTGACTCCTTTAAGAAACATGTGTTTGATGATCTACTGACTCCTTCAAGAAACATCTGTGTTTGATGATCTACTGACTCCTTCAAGAAACATCTGTGTTTGATGATCTACTGACTCCTTCAAGAAACATCTGTGTTTGATGATCTACTGACTCCTTCAAGAAACATCTGTGTGTGATGATCTACTGACTCCTTCAAGAAACATCTGTGTTTGATGATCTACTGACTCCTTCAAGAAACATCTGTGTTTGATGATCTACTGACTCCTTCAAGAAACATCTGTGTTTGATGATCTACTGACTCCTTCAAGAAACATCTGTGTTTGATGATCTACTGACTCCTTCAAGGAACATCTCTGTGTTTGATGATCTACTGACTCCTTCAAGAAACATCTGTGTTTGATGATCTACTGACTCCTTCAAGGAACATCTCTGTGTTTGATGATCTACTGACTCCTTCAAGAAACATCTGTATTTGATGATCTACTGACTCCTTCAAGAAACATCTGTGTTTGATGATCTACTGACTCCTTCAAGGAACATCTCTGTGTTTGATGATCTACTGACTCCTTCAAGAAACATCTGTGTTTGATGATCTACTGACTCCTTCAAGAAACATCTGTGTTTGATGATCTACTGACTCCTTCAAGAAACATCTGTGTTTGATGATCTACTGACTCCTTCAAGAAACATCTGTGTTTGATGATCTACTGACTCCTTCAAGAAACATCTGTGTTTGATGATCTACTGACTCCTTCAAGAAACATCTGTGTTTGATGATCTACTGACTCCTTCAAGAAACATCTGTGTTTGATGATCTACTGACTCCTTCAAGAAACATCTCTGTGTTTGATGATCTACTGACTCCTTCAAGAAACATCTCTGTGTTTGATGATCAACTGACTCCTTCAAGAAACATCTCTGTGTTTGATGATCTACTGACTCCTTCAAGAAACATCTCTGTGTTTTATGATCTACTGACTCCTTCAAGAAACATCTGTGTTTGATGATCTACTGACTCCTTCAAGAAACATCTGTGTTTGATGATCTACTGACTCCTTCAAGAAACATCTGTGTTTGATGATCTACTGACTCCTTCAAGAAACATCTGTGTTTGATGATCTACTGACTCCTTCAAGAAACATCTGTGTTTGATGATCTACTGACTCCTTCAAGAAACATGTGTGTTTGATGATCTACTGACTCCTTCAAGAAACATCTGTGTTTGATGATCTACTGACTCCTTCAAGGAACATCTCTGTGTTTGATGATCTACTGACTCCTTCAAGAAACATCTGTGTTTGATGATCTACTGACTCCTTCAAGGAACATCTCTGTGTTTGATGATCTACTGACTCCTTCAAGAAACATCTGTATTTGATGATCTACTGACTCCTTCAAGAAACATCTGTGTTTGATGATCTACTGACTCCTTCAAGGAACATCTCTGTGTTTGATGATCTACTGACTCCTTCAAGAAACATCTGTGTTTGATGATCTACTGACTCCTTCAAGAAACATCTGTGTTTGATGATCTACTGACTCCTTCAAGAAACATCTGTGTTTGATGATCTACTGACTCCTTCAAGAAACATCTGTGTTTGATGATCTACTGACTCCTTCAAGAAACATCTGTGTTTGATGATCTACTGACTCCTTCAAGAAACATCTGTGTTTGATGATCTACTGACTCCTTCAAGAAACATGTGTGTTTGATGATCTACTGACTCCTTCAAGAAACATGTGTGTTTGATGATCTACTGACTCCTTCAAGAAACATGTGTGTTTGATGATCTACTGACTCCTTCAAGAAACATCTGTGTTTGATGATCTACTGACTCCTTCAAGAAACATCTGTGTTTGATGATCTACTGACTCCTTCAAGAAACATCTGTGTTTGATGATCTACTGACTCCTTCAAGAAACATCTGTGTTTGATGATCTACTGACTCCTTCAAGAAACATCTGTGTTTGATGATCTACTGACTCCTTCAAGAAACATCTGTGTTTGATGATCTACTGACTCCTTCAAGAAACATCTGTGTTTGATGATCTACTGACTCCTTCAAGAAACATGTGTGTTTGATGATCTACTGACTCCTTCAAGAAACATGTGTGTTTGATGATCTACTGACTCCTTCAAGAAACATGTGTGTTTGATGATCTACTGACTCCTTCAAGAAACATCTGTGTTTGATGATCTACTGACTCCTTCAAGAAACATCTGTGTTTGATGATCTACTGACTCCTTCAAGAAACATCTCTGTGTTTGATGATCTACTGACTCCTTCAAGAAACATCTCTGTGTTTGATGATCAACTGACTCCTTCAAGAAACATCTCTGTGTTTGATGATCTACTGACTCCTTCAAGAAACATCTCTGTGTTTTATGATCTACTGACTCCTTCAAGAAACATCTGTGTTTGATGATCTACTGACTCCTTCAAGAAACATCTGTGTTTGATGATCTACTGACTCCTTCAAGAAACATCTGTGTTTGATGATCTACTGACTCCTTCAAGAAACATCTGTGTTTGATGATCTACTGAATCCTTCAACAAACATCTCAAGACACTTTTATTTGAGCTTTTCCTTGATTCTCTGAGACTCTTGTGTTTGTCTCAGTTTTATCTTGATCTTTTAAGTATATATTTTATTGAATATTGTTTTGATTGTTTAAGTTCTTTGTGACCCTGGTCTAGAAAAGCTCTATAAATATTACTTACTTTTTTACTTACTTAGTTAAGAAATAACAATAATCACATCAAACACTATCAATGATAGAACTTTGACGATTAGGTTAATACTATATTTATACTTAAATTTAAAATGAAATTTGACAAAAATGACAGAAATTCACAGTGAAAACCTCACAAAAATCCATAAAACACTAAAGAACGAAATATTAATTTAATTTAAAGAAAAAAAGTAAAGAAAAAAAAAACAGCTAAAAGAGCCAGTGAAGTGACCTCTGGTGACCTCCGACCAGTTCGAGGTCGAGACCCCCTTAATATTGTGTCAATTAAGTTTGCTCTTCATTTCACACCATTTTTGTTGAGTCAAACATCTCCAGCATATATTTTAGTGTAATCATGACGTAGAATAAACAAAAGCAGGATCATGAACCCCACAGACGGTTCTCAGGTGGTTCCCTCAGAAGAAGACGAGTCCGTCCTCACGAGAACTCCATCATCTGCTCCACGTCCTCGGACGAGCTCGCTCTGTTACGCAAGCGGCTCCACGTCCAACTTCACGTCCGCATTAATGAAGCTCATTTGACTCCAAGCACACGGAACGATCCGGCCCAGATCTCCCAGGGAAGAGTTGAGGGTTCAACGCCTCGGCTCCCGGTCGTTACCCCGGAGCGTCGACTCGTCGGTGACATAAGAACGTGTGAAGATGCTTCGTCTGCTCGGATCATCGTGAAACAGATGATCTCGCGGCGTGAGGACGAGCCGAGGGAGGATGTGGGTCGAGTCCGGCCTCGTGGTTCTGCTGGTCCGAGCCGCTCGTCAGCCGGACACGGATCAATGGATGGATGGCGACAGAGGCTCAGGACGGATGACGGTGACGCCTCTCCAGCCGAGCGAGCGAAAGTAGGACAAAACACAGCAGCGAGCGACGCGTGAATCTGAAGCTTTTGACAAAGAATCTCAAACCGAACCTCCATCGTGTTGAAACGTGACCTCGAGCCGAAGATTCTGATGAAACGCTGACGGTTTTTTTATTTGAGAAAATGGAGCAAAACACATAAACGGCAGAAGAGCGACGACGTTAAACGCTTCAATCCAGAGTCAACAGAACCACAAACGCACAAACAAACGCACAACATTGTCGCCTCTGCTCTGACCTCGTTACCAAAACACTGACAAACAGCTTTTGTCACAGTTGTGTCCGTTCTTTTGTGTCTTTTTTCCAACACAACTCTGAGGACGACATGTTCTCTCGTCATCTTAATACGATCTTCTGTCCCTCGAGTGACGTCTTTGCTGATCGTGCGAGAACCACGTGATTGAAAACTTCCTGAAACGAACTGTTTAACAAATGGTCGTCACGACAACTCACACAAACTCACTCGTCCAGTCAATCAAACCCCATTGTTGTGCAAATTCAACGATGACTGACAATATGTTTAAAAGGAAAGAAGTTAGAGAAAAATTCATCCTTTTGTTTTTCTCTCTTTCTGCAGCCAGCCTCAAGTGGACACTTGATGAACTGCAGCTTCTATAATCGTTGAAAACAAGGACGGAGCATCGTTGACAACTTAAATACGCTAAACTTAACGTCTGGAAAACTGTGCGACTAGTTAAAGAAGGAGTAGAATTTCACTAAAACAAGTATCATAACAAAGAAATATTGTAAAGGTTCTTGGACAAATATAACTACATGAAGAGAAAACAATATTATATATTTTATACCTGACAAAACAAAACAAAACGTTTTTGAATGAGTCCAAAGAAACTTCTATCCCAAACCATAAAATAAATGAATGATGTCATACAAACTATTAGATTAAAATAGTTATATACGTATACGCTATACTTCAATTAATGCTAAAAGAACAGGCAGGCTCTCCCAGCAGGACACCAGGGAATCAGAAAACTTGAAAGAACAATTTGGCCGGAAGATACCGACCCCCTGGGCGGGGAATTGGATTTAAATAGAGCGAGATTTCTACAGCTCGACGCCGTTCTGTCCTGGACTGTCAATCTGTGGAGTCACAGGAAGAAGGAGCTGTTGATCATGAAGGAAACTTGTTTTTACTTTGCTTGGAAGTGTTGAATAAACGACCCGAACATACTCTGGATTGTTACTTTTTCTCCACAAAACGAAGTAGAAGACCCTTTGTGTTCGACTTTAATAAAACTGAAAATAACTTTTTTATGAGCTGGATCATGATTATGTTGGCGGTAAATGTTTAAACTTAATCTTAAAGTAGGTTTAGTTAAATAATGGTTTAAAAATCTAAGTTTCTTGATGTCAGTTAATCTCTGGTCCATGTTAAAAATAATCAGATTCAAACCTAACATTAAATCATTTTTCAATTTACTTTTCCGACTCTTTAATTCAGTCCACAAACAAACAAACAAACCCTTGTTTAAATGTTTTAAATCATTCCTGTTTTTTCAACTGTTTAGAAGAAACAAAAACTCTCATCTCAGTGCGTTGAACACGTTCATCGAGCGACACTTGAACCCATGACTCATGAATGAAACACGTTTTTTTTATTTATTATTAAAGTATTATTTTATACTTTTTCATGCGACGGAAATAATGTAATGTATTTAAATATAACATTAAATAAAATAAAAACATATTTGAATTAATACTCTTATATAGTATATTATACTATGACGTATCAATGTAGAGAATTGTTGGTATATTTAATTATTAATATTTTTTATAAAAAAGATGTATGCGTTTTTCTCACCATTTTTAAAAATGACAAAATCTTCCACAAAATCTTTTTGAATCTGGTTTAATGTTGATGTATCTAGAGTTTGAGAAACATCTAAAACTTCTTCACTTCCTTCGACGTCATTAACAAAATATATCAGTTTTGTTGTTCATCTGTCATTCATTCAAGCTTTGATTAAGTTTTGTGTCAAGAGCTTCTTGGCAGAGGTCTGCACCATCTAGGTGCTTTTCTGTGTCGTCAAAGCAGACGTTTGCAAATATGTTGCTCAACAAATGATTTCCCAAAAATATGAAATGAACTGAATTCAAACAAACAATGATTTTATCTTTAATTCTTCCTAGAAGAACCATCGTGAACATGAAGGATCTTCTGCTTCCACACGATCAAGAGACTGAACCACGAACACCAAACGCTGTTGGACTGAGTAGAAGTTCTGATCCGTGTCGGCGCCGGTCCGTCTGAACATGTTCCAACTGTTCCTCAATCTCTAGGCATGACCCGGAGTACGCGGCGTAATTCGGGTCAGTTTGTGTTTGCGAGAGAGAACAGGCGGATTAGAGCATATTTACTGACGCTCTGGCAGGAGCTGGGATTAGAGGCTGCGTGACACTGAAGCTTCGACGTGTGAACATCGGTTGTGCTGAAGGGCTCGTCTGCCCACTGTGACCCGTTACATCACAGGACGCTGGTCCAGAGCTCGCAGAGAACATGTCTTTGGATCGTGACGAGGCCACAGTTTCTATTCATATACCAGGATAGTTACAAGCTTTGGTGAAATGTTTATGTTTTCAACACTGACTCCACATGAAGCCAACATTGAAAACTTAAAAATAATGTAAGTAATATTTCTATAGAGCTTTTCCAGACCTGTGCTGTGTCTCAAATCGCATACTAATCTTAGTATGCTAGAAGTTAGTATGCATCAGTTTAGTATGCATACTAACTAGTACGCAAATTCTCCGCAGATAGTATGTCTCAAATCAAACCCTGAAGCTACACACTAACCGGAAATCACATGACAGCTTCTTCTTCTACTTCTATATAA
>NC_141826.1:27065358-27145358 GCF_982586985.1 Callionymus lyra | reverse complement strand
CATATATACTTGTTACTACACTATCACAACACCAGAGTCAAGTACTGGACAATACTACACATATATACTTGTTACTACACTATCACAACACCAGAGTCAAGTACTCGACAATACTACACATATATATTTGTTACTACACTATCACAACACCACAGTCAAGTACTGGACAATACTACACAAATATACTTATTACTACACTATCACAACACCAGAGTCAAGTACTGGACAATACTACACATATATACTTGTTACTACACTTTCACAACACCAGAGTCAAGTACTGGACAATACTTCACATATATACTTGTTACTACACTATCACAACACCAGAGTCAAGTACTGGACAATACTACACATATATACTTGTTACTTCACTATCACAACACCAGAGTCAAGTACTCGACAATACTACACATATATACTTGTTACTACACTATCACAACACCAGAGTCAAGTACTGGACAATACTACACATATATACTTATTACTACACTATCACAACACCAGAGTCAAGTACTGGACAATACTACACATATATACTTGTTACTACACTTTCACAACACCAGAGTCAAGCACTGGATAATACTACACATATATACTTGTTACTACACTATCACAACACCAGAGTCAAGCACTGGATAATACTACACATATATACTTGTTACTACACTTTCACAACACCAGAGTCAAGTACTGGACAATACTTCACATATATACTTGTTACTACACTATCACAACACCAGAGTCAAGTACTGGACAATACTACACATATATACTTGTTACTACACTATCACAACACCAGAGTCAAGTACTCGACAATACTACACATATATACTTGTTACTACACTATCACAACACCAGAGTCAAGTACTGGACAATACTACACATATATACTTGTTACTACACTATCACAACACCAGAGTCAAGTACTGGATAATACTACACATATATACTTGTTACTACACTTTCACAACACCAGAGTCAAGTACTGGACAATACTTCACATATATACTTGTTACTACACTATCACAACACCAGAGTCAAGTACTGGACAATACTACACATATATACTTGTTACTTCACTATCACAACACCAGAGTCAAGTACTCGACAATACTACACATATATACTTGTTACTACACTATCACAACACCAGAGTCAAGTACTGGACAATACTACACATATATACTTATTACTACACTATCACAACACCAGAGTCAAGTACTGGACAATACTACACATATATACTTGTTACTACACTATCACAACACCAGAGTCAAGTACTGGATAATACTACACATATATACTTGTTACTACACTATCACAACACCAGAGTCAAGTACTGGACAATACTACACATATATACTTGTTACTACACTATCACAACACCAGAGTCAAGTACTGGACAATACTTCACATATATACTTGTTACTACACTATCACAACACCAGAGTCAAGTACTGGACAATACTACACATATATACTTGTTACTACACTATCACAACACCAGAGTCAAGTACTCGACAATACTACACATATATATTTGTTACTACACTATCACAACACCACAGTCAAGTACTGGACAATACTACACAAATATACTTATTACTACACTATCACAACACCAGAGTCAAGTACTGGACAATACTACACATATATACTTGTTACTACACTTTCACAACACCAGAGTCAAGTACTGGACAATACTTCACATATATACTTGTTACTACACTATCACAACACCAGAGTCAAGTACTGGACAATACTACACATATATACTTGTTACTTCACTATCACAACACCAGAGTCAAGTACTCGACAATACTACACATATATACTTGTTACTACACTATCACAACACCAGAGTCAAGTACTGGACAATACTACACATATATACTTGTTACTACACTATCACAACACCAGAGTCAAGTACTGGACAATACTACACATGTATACTTGTTACTACACTATCACAACACCAGAGTCAAGTACTGGACAATACTACACATATATACTTGTTACTACACTATCACAACACCAGAGTCAAGTACTGGACAATACTACACATATATACTTATTACTACACTATCACAACACCAGAGTCAAGTACTGGACAATACTACACATATATACTTGTTACTACACTATCACAACACCAGAGTCAAGTACTGGATAATACTACACATATATACTTGTTACTACACTATCACAACACCAGAGTCAAGTACTCGACAATACTACACATATATACTTGTTACTACACTATCACAACACCAGAGTCAAGTACTGGACAATACTACACATATATACTTGTTACTACACTATCACAACACCAGAGTCAAGTACTGGATAATACTACACATATATACTTGTTACTACACTTTCACAACACCAGAGTCAAGTACTGGACAATACTTCACATATATACTTGTTACTACACTATCACAACACCAGAGTCAAGTACTGGACAATACTACACATATATACTTGTTACTTCACTATCACAACACCAGAGTCAAGTACTCGACAATACTACACATATATACTTGTTACTACACTATCACAACACCAGAGTCAAGTACTGGACAATACTACACATATATACTTATTACTACACTATCACAACACCAGAGTCAAGTACTGGACAATACTACACATATATACTTGTTACTACACTATCACAACACCAGAGTCAAGTACTGGATAATACTACACATATATACTTGTTACTACACTATCACAACACCAGAGTCAAGTACTGGACAATACTACACATATATACTTGTTACTACACTATCACAACACCAGAGTCAAGTACTGGACAATACTTCACATATATACTTGTTACTACACTATCACAACACCAGAGTCAAGTACTGGACAATACTACACATATATACTTGTTACTACACTATCACAACACCAGAGTCAAGTACTCGACAATACTACACATATATATTTGTTACTACACTATCACAACACCACAGTCAAGTACTGGACAATACTACACAAATATACTTATTACTACACTATCACAACACCAGAGTCAAGTACTGGACAATACTACACATATATACTTGTTACTACACTTTCACAACACCAGAGTCAAGTACTGGACAATACTTCACATATATACTTGTTACTACACTATCACAACACCAGAGTCAAGTACTGGACAATACTACACATATATACTTGTTACTTCACTATCACAACACCAGAGTCAAGTACTCGACAATACTACACATATATACTTGTTACTACACTATCACAACACCAGAGTCAAGTACTGGACAATACTACACATATATACTTATTACTACACTATCACAACACCAGAGTCAAGTACTGGACAATACTACACATATATACTTGTTACTACACTATCACAACACCAGAGTCAAGTACTGGACAATACTACACATGTATACTTGTTACTACACTATCACAACACCAGAGTCAAGTACTGGACAATACTACACATATATACTTGTTACTACACTATCACAACACCAGAGTCAAGTACTGGACAATACTACACATATATACTTATTACTACACTATCACAACACCAGAGTCAAGTACTGGACAATACTACACATATATACTTGTTACTACACTATCACAACACCAGAGTCAAGTACTGGATAATACTACACATATATACTTGTTACTACACTATCACAACACCAGAGTCAAGTACTGGACAATACTACACATGTATACTTGTTACTACACTATCACAACACCAGAGTCAAGTACTGGACAATACTACACATATATACTTGTTACTACACTATCACAACACCAGAGTCAAGTACTGGACAATACTACACATATATACTTATTACTACACTATCACAACACCAGAGTCAAGTACTGGACAATACTACACATATATACTTGTTACTACACTATCACAACACCAGAGTCAAGTACTGGATAATACTACACATATATACTTGTTACTACACTATCACAACACCAGAGTCAAGTACTGGACAATACTACACATATATACTTGTTACTACACTATCACAACACCAGAGTCAAGTACTGGACAATACTTCACATATATACTTGTTACTACACTATCACAACACCAGAGTCAAGTACTCGACAATACTACACATATATACTTGTTACTACACTATCACAACACCAGAGTCAAGTACTCGACAATACTACACATATATACTTGTTACTACACTATCACAACACCAGAGTCAAGTACTGGATAATACTACACATATATACTTGTTACTACACTTTCACAACACCAGAGTCAAGTACTGGACAATACTTCACATATATACTTGTTACTACACTATCACAACACCAGAGTCAAGTACTGGACAATACTACACATATATACTTGTTACTACACTATCACAACACCACAGTCAAGTACTGGACAATACTACACATATATACTTGTTACTACACTTAAAAACTACAAACACACTCTAGTAACACATTCATCTTGAAACCCTCCCTTCTGATCATCATCACAGAAGATCAACAGAAGTGTGTCTGAACTTCAATGTTTCCACGAGTTAATCTTCAAGAGCAATTTTTGTTTACCAGAAAGAGTCGAGTCGTGTTGGACGTTGGTTTGTGACGAGAGAACGAGTGTCTGAAAGAATCTTGATCATGTATTTATGTAACTTTACATCCTGAGAGAACTAGACGTGATCGTTTATGAAGAAATATTCAAACCTTCACTGAAATATGTCATGAAATGTACATTTGTTCATTTTACAGTAATTATTATATTACATATCAAACCATTTTTTTAATCAAATAACTGAAAATAAGTTGAACTAAAGTGTTAACATGAACATGTTTCTAGTTAATAACCAGCCCTGTGTTAAGAAACAACACAACGAGCAGACGCACACTTGTTGTGTGTCCATTAATGCTCCACTGACTCAGCACTTCTCGTCGCCACGATTAGAAAGTTAATGTGTGTTTTCTCTGGAGGATTTTCACTCGCAACCTTTTGTCACAGTTGCTACTGTGTGATCGCTTCACTCATTATTTACTCATTATTTACTCATTATTTACTCATTAGTTACTCATTAGTTACTCATTAGTTACTCATTAGTTACTCATTAGTTACTCATTATTCACTCATGATTCAAACACTTGTTCCTGATTGTTAAAGCATTAGGAGAATAATTGTTGCATTAAAATTGACATTAGATCTATATTTGTTTTAATGTGTGCGTGTTTGTGTTAAAGTGTGCATATGTGTGTGTGTGTGTGTGTGTTGTTGTTGTAATGTGTGACTCTATTGTATCATCAGTGTGTGTGTGTTGTTGTGATGTGTGACTCTATTTTATCATCAGTGTGTGTGTGTTGTTGTGATGTGTGACTCTATTGTTTCATCAGTGTGTGTTTGTTGTGATGTGTGACTCTATTTTATCATCAGTGTGTGTGTGTTGTTGTGATGTGTGACTCTATTGTTTCATCAGTGTGTGTTTGTTGTGATGTGTGACTCTATTTTATCATCAGTGTGTGTGTGTGTTGTTGTGATTTGTGACTCTATTGTTTCATCAGTGTGTGTTTGTTGTGATGTGTGACTCTATTGTATCATCAGTGTGTGTTTGTTGTTGTGATGTGTGACTCTATTGTATCATCAGTGTGTGTTGTTGTGATGTGTGACTCTGTTGTATCATCAGTGTGTGTTTGTTGTTGTGATGTGTGATTCTATTGTATCATCAGTGTGTGTGTGTTGTTGTGGTGTGTGACTCTATTGTATCATCAGCGTGTTTGTGTTGTTGTGATGTGTGACTCTATTGTTTCATCAGTGTGTGTGTTGTTGTGATGTGTGACTCTATTGTATCATCAGTGTGTGTTTGTTGTTGTGATGTGTGACTCTATTGTATCATCAGTGTGTGTGTGTTGTTGTGATGTGTGACTCTATTGTATCATCAGTGTGTGTGTTGTTGTGATGTGTGACTCTCTTGTATCATCAGTGTGTGTGTTGTTATGTGTGACTCTATTGTATCATCAGTGTGTGTTGTTGTAATGTGTGACTCTATTGTATCATCAGTGTGTTTGTTGTTGTGATGTGTGACTCTATTGTATCATCAGTGTGTGTTTGTTGTTGTGATGTGTGACTCTATTGTATCATCAGTGTGTGTGTGTTGTTGTGATGTGTGACTCTATTGTATCATCAGTGTGTGTTTGTTGTTGTGATGTGTGACTCTATTGTATCATCAGTGTGTGTTTGTTGTTGTGATGTGTGACTCTATTGTATCATCAGTGTGTGTGTGTTTTTGTGATGTGTGACTCTATTGTATCATCAGTGTGTGTTTGTTGTTGTGATGTGTGACTCTATTGTATCATCAGTGTGTGTGTGTTGTTGTGATGTGTGACTCTATTGTATCATCAGTGTGTGTTGTTGTAATGTGTGACTCTATTGTATCATCAGTGTGTTTGTTGTTGTGATGTGTGACTCTATTGTATCATCAGTGTGTGTGTGTTGTTATGTGTGACTCTATTGTATCATCAGTGTGTGTGTGTTGTTATGTGTGACTCTATTGTATCATCAGTGTGTGTGTGTTGTTATGTGTGACTCTATTGTATCATCAGTGTGTGTGTGTTGTTATGTGTGACTCTATTGTATCATCAGTGTGTGTTGTTGTAATGTGTGACTCTATTGTATCATCAGTGTGTTTGTTGTTGTGATGTGTGACTCTATTGTATCATCAGTGTGTGTGTGTTTTTGTGATGTGTGACTCTATTGTATCATCAGTGTGTGTTTGTTGTTGTGATGTGTGACTCTATTGTATCATCAGTGTGTGTGTGTTGTTGTGATGTGTGACTCTATTGTATCATCAGTGTGTGTTTGTTGTTGTGATGTGTGACTCTATTGTATCATCAGTGTGTGTGTGTTGTTGTGATGTGTGACTCTATTGTATCATCAGTGTGTGTGTTGTTGTGATGTGTGACTCTCTTGTATCATCAGTGTGTGTGTTGTTATGTGTGACTCTATTGTATCATCAGTGTGTGTTGTTGTAATGTGTGACTCTATTGTATCATCAGTGTGTGTTTGTTGTTATGATGTGTGACTCTATTGTATCATCAGTGTGTGTGTTGTTATGTGTGACTCTATTGTATCATCAGTGTGTGTTGTTGTAATGTGTGACTCTATTGTATCATCAGTGTGTGTTTGTTGTTGTGATGTGTGACTCTATTGTATCATCAGTGTGTGTGTGTTTTTGTGATGTGTGACTCTATTGTATCATCAGTGTGTGTTTGTTGTTGTGATGTGTGACTCTATTGTATCATCAGTGTGTGTTTGTACAAAACTGTCTTTTCATTGAAATATTGAAATTAGGAAATGATCTTGAGCTCCGCCCACTGAAAACACTGTTTTTCTGGAGATGAAATCTTGTTGACCATAACCACACCCACTCTGCTGTGATTGGTCAAACATGGAGGTTTTTTGGTCATCAATGGTCTCCAACTCCAAAGGACTCGTTGTATAAACAAAGCGTGATTAAAGCTGCAGGAGGAGTGAAGCCATTATTACGTCATAATGGACTCTCGTAACCTCTCGTTCGTCCAGATTTCAGAGCAACTTTTATAAAAAAAAGATGGTGAACTTCCAAACAAGTGTAAACATGTCCGTCTTCACCGTATGCTAACTAGCTAAGTTGTTAGCATCATTTATAAAGTGTTATGTGTGCGTGTACAAGGATTTATTATTGATTTGATATCACGACGCGCCGGCGGCTCCTCTTTGATGTCGCTCAGTTTGGCGGGAAAACGATGCAAGTCCCGCGAGACTGAGCGTTATAAGAGATATTTTTATATCATCATGTCGACACTGAAGCGTTGAAATAAACAAAAGAGAACAATCATCGCTTTCCTTCTTTAAACCCCCAGACCTTCACTACAGTACTCATGGCTACATTTAAAGTGAAAGAAAAAAATATAGCATTAATATCAAATATCAAACTTATATCTAATATCGCAGCAACATGAATGATCCAAAGCTGCAGCAGAGAACAACATCAATGGTGGAAACAACAACATGAACCTCTTCATGTCATGATTATTCATGAATCTATTCTCGGCTCCTGATGAATCTAAACCTGGTTAAAGTCTTGTTTTCATGTCAACACGACTGTCGCCGAGCGATGACACCGTCCTGGACTGTAAGTGAGTGACGAGGAGTCCGGAGCTGAATCACTGCGACTGGATCTGAGCAGCAGCTCGTCTTCAGCTCGTCGACGCCAACATGTCAGCAGGTGCCAGGATGTAACAGCTGTGATGTCACTGACACCTGCTTCACCTGCTGCACCTGCTGCACCTGCTGCACCTGCTGCACCTGCTTCACCTGCTGCACCTGCTTCACCTGCTTCACCTGCTTCACCTGCTGCACCTGCTGCACCTGCTGCACCTGCTGCACCTGCTTCACCTGCTTCACCTGCTTCACCTGCTGCACCTGCTTCACCTGCTGCACCTGCTGCACCTGCTTCACCCGTTCACCTGCTGCACCTGCTGCACCTGCTTCACCTGCTTCACCTGCTTCACCTGCTGCACCTGCTTCACCTGCTGCACCTGCTTCACCTGCTTCACCCGTTCACCTGCTGCATCTGCTTCACCTGCTGCACCTGCTGCACCTGCTTCACCTGCTGCACCTGCTGCACCTGCTGCATCTGCTTCACCTGCTGCACCTGCTGCATCTGCTTCACCTGCTGCACCTGCTTCACCTGCTGCATCTGCTTCACCTGCTGCACCTGCTGCACCTGCTTCACCTGCTGCACCTGCTTCACCTGCTGCACCTGCTTCACCTGCTGCACCTGCTGCACCTGCTTCACCTGCTTCACCTGCTTCACCTGCTGCACCTGCTTCACCTGCTGCACCTGCTTCACCTGCTTCACCTGCTGCACCTGCTTCACCTGCTGCACCTGCTGCACCTGCTTCACCCGTTCACCTGCTGCACCTGCTTCACCTGCTGCACCTGCTGCACCTGCTTCACCTGCTGCACCTGCTGCACCTGCTTCACCTGCTTCACCTGCTTCACCTGCTGCACCTGCTTCACCTGCTGCACCTGCTGCACCTGCTTCACCCGTTCACCTGCTGCACCTGCTTCACCTGCTGCACCTGCTGCACCTGCTTCACCTGCTGCACCTGCTGCACCTGCTGCACCTGCTGCATCTGCTGCACCTGTTTCACCTGCTGCACCTGCTGCACCTGCTGCACCTGCTTCACCTGCTGCACCTGCTTCACCTGCTTCACCTGTTTCACCTGTTTCACCTGCTGCACCTGCTGCACCTGCTTCACCTGCTTCACCTGTTTCACCTGCTGCACCTGCTTCACCTGCTGCACCTGCTTCACCTGCTTCACCTGCTGCACCTGCTTCACCTGCTGCACCTGCTTCACCTGCTGCACCTGCTGCACCTGCTTCACCTGCTTCACCTGCTTCACCTGCTGCACCTGCTGCACCTGCTGCACCTGCTTCACCTGCTTCACCTGCTGCACCTGCTTCACCTGCTTCACCTGCTGCACCTGCTGCACCCGCTGCACCCGCTGCACCCGCTGCACCTGCTTCACCTGCTTCACCTGCTGCACCTGCTGCACCTGCTGCACCTGCTGCACCTGCTTCACCTGCTTCACCTGCTGCACCTGCTGCACCCGCTGCACCCGCTGCACCCGCTGCACCCGCTTCACCTGCTTCACCTGCTGCACCTGCTGCACCTGCTGCACCTGCTGCACCTGCTTCACCTGCTGCACCTGCTGCACCCGCTGCACCCGCTGCACCCGCTGCACCTGCTTCACCTGCTTCACCTGCTGCACCCGCTGCACCTGCTTCACCTGCTGCACCTGCTGCACCTGCTGCACCCGCTGCACCCGCTGCACCTGCTTCACCTGCTTCACCTGCTGCACCTGCTGCACCCGCTGCACCCGCTGCACCCGCTGCACCTGCTTCACCTGCTTCACCTGCTTCACCTGCTGCACCTGCTGCACCCGCTGCACCCGCTGCACCCGCTGCACCTGCTTCACCCGCTGCACCTGCTTCACCCGCTGCACCCGCTGCACCTGCTTCACCTGCTTCACCTGCTGCACCTGCTTCACCTGCTTCACCTGCTGCACCTGCTGCACCTGCTGCACCTGCTGCACCTGCTTCACCTGCTGCACCTGCTTCACCTGCTGCACCTGCTTCACCTGCTGCACCTGCTTCACCTGCTGCACCTGCTGCACCTCGGAGATCAGGTCGATGGTTAAAGTTGAAAATTGTTTGATTATAGTAGAAATTGTTTGATTATAGTTGAAAATTGTTTGATTATAGTTGAAAATTGTTGGATTATAGTTGAAAATTGTTGGATTATAGTTGAAAATTGTTTGATTATAGTTGAAATAATATTAAATGTATTTTTTTCAAGATTTTGTTCCTTCTTTCTATTGTTGACGCTCCTAACATCACAGTATATAACGAGGCCCCTGAAGAATTGTCTCCCCTTCCTCATCCAATCAGATCTCTTAGTGCTCCACTCAGTGGGCGGAGCTTATGTCAAAGAAAGCGTCCCATTGGTTGATGTTGTAACTTGTGGTCCAATCAGCTGGAGCTTCACTAACATGTTAGTGTGAGTGTGTCGAGTCAATAAAGTTGTTGTTATAGTAACACAAAAATCAAACATGTTAATCAAGAGTCATGTGATCGAAGTGATGACGAGTCTCTTCACTAAATATCTTTGTTTGACTCAAATTAAATTATTGTTTCAAACTTTGACACTAAGGTGAAGAAACAGTTGAAAGCTCACCTGAGCAGGTAATTGTTTGTTGTGGTCTGAGGGAGAGAAGTGTTCTGTGAGCTGCTCACGACTGCTTCATTTATAACCTCTTTGTTTCAACAGTGTTTTTCCAGCCTCAGGGCGTCGCTGACCGAGTTAATGCTGAGTGTGGAGGTGCAGCAGGAATAGATTCTTTCAATCTAATGATAGCGTTTCTCACGGACGCACACGTCTATTTATACACAAACACAAGCGCTGAGTGACTCGCACGAGTCGCACACTCAACACAAGCCTTTCATCGTTATTTATACGAAGATACACAAATAACTACATGTTTGAAGGTTTCAATGAAGTTTGGTTTTTATTATAGACATGATCGACGTTTCTGTTGTTTCTTTGTGCGTCTAAACATTTCATGTATTAGTTTTGTTTTTTATTTTTGTGTGTCTAAATGTGTTGAAAATTGTTTGATTTCAGTTGAAAATTGTTTGATTATAATTGAAAATTGTTTGATTATAGTTGAAAATTGTTTGATTTTAGTTGAATTTTTTAAATTATAATTAAAAATTGTTTGATTATAGTTGATAATTGTTTGATTATAGTTGAAAATTGTTTGATTATAGTTGAAAATTGTTTGATTTTAGTTGAATTTTTTTTAATTATAATTAAAAATTGTTGGATTATAGTTGATAATTGTTTGATTATAGTTGAAAATTGTTGGATTATAGTTGAAAATTGTTTGATTATAGTTGAAAATTGTTTGATTTTAGTTGAAAATTGTTTGTTTATAGTTGAAAATTGTTTGTTTATAGTTGAAAATTGTTTGATTATAGTTGAAAATTGTTTGATTATAGTTAAAAATTGTTTGTTTATAGTTGAAAATTGTTTGTTTATAGTTGAAAATTGTTTGATTATAGTTGAAAATTGTTTGTTTATAGTTGAAAATTGTTTGATTATAGTTGAAAATTGTTTGCTTATAGTTGAAAATTGTTTGTTTATAGTTGAAAATTGTTTGATTATAGTTGAAAATTGTTTGATTATAGTTGAAAATTGTTTGTTTATAGTTGAAAATTGTTTGATTATAGTTGAAAATTGTTTGTTTATAGTTGAAAATTGTTTGATTATAATTGAAAATTGTTTGATTATAGTTAAAAATTGTTTGTTTATAGTTGAAAATTGTTTGATTATAGTTGAAAATTGTTTGTTTATAGTTGAAAATTGTTTGATTATAGTTGAAAATTGTTTGTTTATAGTTGAAAATTGTTTGATTATAGTTGAAAATTGTTTGATTACAGTTGAAAATTGTTTGATTATAGTTTATATTGACAAACTATTGTTTATTTTTTCAATCTTGACACTGAAATGAATGTTACATTAGTAACAATAATAAACTACATCAAAGGCATCAATTACAGAAAACCTTTGTTATGGAAATAAAATCAATCGATATTTTACCCAAATAAATAAATAACAAACTAATATGTTGTTAGAATTGTTGTTCAATTCCTTGTGAAATATTTCATGTATTACATTAAAAAAAAGTATGGTAAATGTAAACAAGTAAATAAAACAAAGTAATTAAAGAATTAAAACGTCAACATAAAACCAATATTTGTCTAAGAAGTTAAAACATAATATTTATTGTTGAAATAAACAGTATTTTGCACATTATTGCTGAAGCTTCTATGGTATATATTTGATATCTTGTCAATCAAGTGTCAACGACAGAAGGGTGTGAGGCCCCTCCAGGCAGAGAGGGGGCGACAAAGAGCAGGACAAGAGATGAAAGGAAGAAACAAACCTTCTGGCTCTGAGCTCTCTTTGTGGACCACTTGCTTCAGGGGGCAGCAGAAGATCTCGTGACACTTTGCACGAAAGGGGGATCCTTTACTCCTTATATCCGCGGAGTGGATGGAGTCCTGCCGTAACATAATGTACTCCTGGGTACCGGGGGCAGCATCGTCCTGGACTGTGGCGCCGAAACACATGAACGCAAGTTAGAATCACACCATGGAAAGCAAAGTGACAAACAATGTTCAAATGAAAAGTTAAAACGCTTTAGTTTAGGTGTCGGTGCTGAGATGACAAATGTTACTGGTCAACAATAAACTAGAGCTTAAGTTAGCGTAGCTTTGAAGCTACTAGCATAGCTAGCTTATATTGCTGCTCATCAACCTTCACGGATTTAACTCATCCTTTTATAACGACTTAAAACTGAAATGATTAAAACTGTAAAATCTGTAAAAAATAAAATGTAATTATTGAGTCTGGTTTCAATTTGCACAACTGTGTGTATATGTACTTAAAGCCGCACTATGTAAGATTGAGACGTGTCCCCCTAGTGTTAGTAAAGTGTCACTGCACCAGTGTAGACTGTCGTGAAAACTGTCGACACATAATTCCATCTTGAATTCTTACAAAACAAGAGGAAAATGTTAGTTTGATTGATGAGAAAAAAGGTTCTTTAGGTTTCAGTTTTGATGGAAATGAACACAAGCGGCGTCTCCAGTTATCGCTTCAAAGCCGTTTGTTGATCATTAGGTGAGAGATTGTTTTTGTGTTTGAATTATGACTTTTAATTGAAATAATCAAAGTGAAGAAATAAAGTATTTAATAATTTTGTGGCTTTAAAAAAATTTGAATCAACAATTTCTGTCTGTTACTCGAAAATATCACAATATTGCAGTTTTCTATTAGACCTGAGACCTAGTTTTATGGGCTCAGAGTGAAGTAGAAATAAACTCTGACTAATATTTCTCACCAAAATAAAAGGTGGACGTAAATTTGAATTTTTTAAGTGTTTTTAATTCTTTGTTTTTAGTCTTTTTTTCTTTTCCTTTATATCGCTTTTTACACAAAAACATAATTTAAATAAATACTTATAAACTGTAAGTTATATACGTCGTTCATCTCAAATAAATAATATTTTAGTCAAATATACAAAAACTATTTTGTTGATATTTTAAATCAACTATTATTAAAAGTGTGTAAATCGTGAACAAAATCAAAAACAATGTGTTTTTCACTGAGAAGCAAAAGTCAGAATCAAACAGAAAAATAAAAAACAGTTAAACGTCTCCAGAGTCTTCAGGCAGAAACATGAACGACATCCTCACGTCATCATTGTAGAGCTTTGTTTCTGCAAAACTGCAAAACACACACTCTCATACAACACACTGCACAACACACACCCTCATACAACACACTGCACAACACACCCTCATACAATACACTGCACAACACACTGCACAACACACACCCTCATACAACACACTGCACAAAGCACTGCACAACACACTGCACAACACACACCCTCATACAACACACTGCACAAAGCACTGCACAACACACACTCTCATACAACACACTGCACAACACACTGCACAACACACACTCTCATACAACACACTGCACAACACATACTCTCATACAACACACACACACAACACACACTTGCACAACACACACACACCACACTGTACAACACACACTCACACAACACACGCTCATACAACACACACACTGCACAACACACTGCACAACACACACACTCACACAACTCACTGCTCAACACACACTCTCACTGAAAAGCAAAAGTCAGAATCAAACAGAGAAATGACATGAACACAGTAAAACGTCTCCAGAGTCTTCAGGCAGAAACATGAACGACATCCTCACGTCATCATTGTAGAGCTTTGTTTCTATTCCTGAATATTAAACTGATTCATATTTGACCCATTTTTACTGGGGATGGATTAACATGAGAGTCTGGAGCAGAAGAGATTGAGTCGCACAACTCACTGCACAACACACACTCTCATACAACACACTGCACAACACACACCCTCATACAACACACTGCTCAACACACTGCACAACACACTGCACAACACACACTCTCATACAACACACTGCAAAACACACACTCTCATACAACACACTGCAAAACACACACTCTCATACAACACACTGCACAACACACACCCTCATACAACACACTGCTCAAGACACTGCACAACACACTGCACAAC
Organism: Callionymus lyra; assembly: GCF_982586985.1. NCBI lineage: Eukaryota > Metazoa > Chordata > Actinopteri > Syngnathiformes > Callionymidae > Callionymus > Callionymus lyra. The sequence continues at coordinate 27,130,576 of NC_141826.1, read as the reverse complement.
ACACACTCTCATACAACACACTGCACAACACACACTCTCATACAACACACTGCTCAACACACACTCTCATACAACACACTGCTCAACACACACCCTCATACAACACACTGCACAACACACACCCTCATACAACTCACTGCACAACACACACTCTCATACAACACACTGCTCAACACACACCCTCATACAACACACTGCACAACACACACTCTCATACAACACACTGCACAACACACTGCACAACACACACTCTCATACAACACACTGCACAACACACTGCACAACACACTGCACAACACACACTCTCATACAACACACTGCACAACACACACTCTCATACAACACACTGCACAACACACACCCTCATACAACACACTGCACAACACACACTCTCATACAACACACTGCACAACACACTGCACAACACACACTCTCATACAACACACTGCACAACACACTGCACAACACACACTCTCATACAACACACTGCACAACACACTGCACAACACACACTCTCATACAACACACTGCACAACACACTGCACAACACACTGCACAACACACACTCTCATACAACACACTGCACAACACACTGCACAACACACACTCTCATACAACACACTGCACAACACACTGCACAACACACACTCTCATACAACACACTGCACAACACACTGCACAACACACACTCTCATACAACTCACTGCTCAACACACACTCTCATACAACACACTTGCACAACACACACACTCGCACAACACACTTACACAACACACACACTCGCACAACACGAACCCTCGTACAACACATGTGCCCGTAGAACACACACACCTTCACAAAATACACTTGCACAACACAGGTGCTCATACAACACACGCTCATACAACACACGCTCATACAACACACGCTCATACAACACACGCTCATACAACACACGCTCATACAACACACGCTCATACAACACACGCTCATACAACACACGCTCATACAACACACGCTCATACAACACACGCTCGCAGAACACACACATGAACAACACACTCTCCTTCAGCTCGACTCACTCAATGAAAGTCAAACTTCTTTAAAAACATCTGTAGCTTCAAGACAAACAAACACAAAAACATCTGTAGCTTCAAGACAAACAAACACAAAAACATCTGTAGCTTCAAGACAAACAAACACAAAAACATCTGCTTCATCGTCTCAACCTTAAAAAAACAGGTTGTTGTTGCATCTGTTTGTCAAACTCTGGAGATAAACACACATTTACACGCGTGTGTTCGACTCACACACGATAAATCTTCAACACTTTCTTGAAAGCGAACAATAGCGAACACACAATCGCACAATCGCACACACGCTCATTAATCACGGAACGACCTCCTGTATCAGTCGCTGCCTTCTGGCTCCGCGGGGCGACCACCTGTCCGTCATGTGTTGCTATGGCGATTTAACTATAAATACATTATTGATTGATGAACCTTCACAACCACACAATGTTACACAACAACTACACAATCAACTACATCATTTAAATCATTTCACTCATTCCACAACTTCATCTTCACACACCAGCTGTTTTGATTGACACACGTCTGATCCAATCAAATCTCTTAGTGCTCCACTAAGTGGGCGGGGCTTATGTCAAAGAAAGCGTCCCATTGGTTGATGTTGTAACTTGTGGTCCAATCTTCTGGAGCTTCACTAACATGTTTCTGTGAGTGTGTCGAGTCAATAAAGTTATATTCACACAATAAAATATCTGTTTAACCTTTTCTTTTAGTTTTTTTTGTAATTTTCCCTTTTTCGATGTATATTTGTATACATTAAACTAGTTTTATTATTATTACTTTAAACATTTTATATTTTCAATACTCCTCCCATGATGCAACACTGTCACCAGTGAACAACATGGAGCACCAACGCTCCTCCCATGATGCAACACTGTCATCAGTGAACACATGGAGAACCAATACTCCTCCCATGATGCAACACTGTCATCAGTGAAGACATGGAGCATCAATGCTCCTCCCATGATGCAACACTGTCACCAGTGAACACATGGAGCACCAATGCTCCTCCCATGATGCAACACTGTCATCCATGAACACATGGAGCACCAATGCTCCTCCCATGATGCAACACTGTCACCAGTGAACACATGGAGCATCAATGCTCCTCCCATGATGCAACACTGTCACCAGTGAACACATGGAGCACCAATGCTCCTCCCATGATGCAACACTGTCACCAGTGAACACATGGAGCACAAATGCTCCTCCCATGATGCAACACTGTCATCAGTGAACACATGGAGCACCAATGCTCCTCCCATGATGCAACACTGTCATCCATGAACACATGGAGCATCAATGCTCCTCCCATGATGCAACACTGTCACCAGTGAACACATGGAGCATCAATGCTCCTCCCATGATGCAACACTGTCACCAGTGAACACATGGAGCACCAATGCTCCTCCCATGATGCAACACTGTCACCAGTGAACACATGGAGCATCAATGCTCCTCCCATGATGCAACACTGTCATCAGTGAACACATGGAGCATCAATGCTCCTCCCATGATGCAACACTGTCACCAGTGAACACATGGAGCACCAATGCTCCTCCCATGATGCAACACTGTCACCAGTGAACACATGGAGCACCAATGCTCCTCCCATGATGCAACACTGTCACCAGTGAACACATGGAGCATCAATGCTCCTCCCATGATGCAACACTGTCACCAGTGAACACATGGAGCACCAATGCTCCTCCCATGATGCAACACTGTCACCAGTGAACACATGGAGCACCAATGCTCCTCCCATGATGCAACACTGTCACCAGTGAACACATGGAGCATCAATGCTCCTCCCATGATGCAACACTAACACCAGTGAACACATGGAGCATCAATGCTCCTCCCATGATGCAACACTGTCATCAGTGAACACATGGAGCACCAATGCTCCTCCCATGATGCAACACTGTCACCAGTGAACACATGGAGCACCAATGCTCCTCCCATGATGCAACACTGTCACCAGTGAACACATGGAGCATCAATGCTCCTCCCATGATGCAACACTGTCACCAGTGAACACATGGAGCATCAATGCTCCTCCCATGATGCAACACTGTCACCAGTGAACACATGGAGCATCAATGCTCCTCCCATGATGCAACACTGTCACCAGTGAACACATGGAGCATCAATGCTCCTCCCATGATGCAACACTGTCATCAGTGAACACATGGAGCACCAATGCTCCTCCCATGATGCAACACTGTCACCAGTGAACACATGGAGCATCAATGCTCCTCCCATGATGCAACACTGTCACCAGTGAACACATGGAGCATCAATGCTCCTCCCATGATGCAACACTCATAGACTCAGGGACTCATTCATTCCTCGTGTTATTAGTTTGTTTAATTGTGACTTTCGAGGCAGAAGGGAAAAGATGATGTTATTCTATGTTAATCTTTGTATCTTTATCTCTGTGTTGTTACCTGTCGATCTATGTTCTCTATTTTGATCTACGTTCTTTATACTTGCACTTAGTTGTTTTTTTGCACTTTGTTCTTGCTGTGAACTGGAACCTAATTTCTCAAAGTAGATCTTCAGAAGATTAATAAAGTCTAATCTAACCTAATCTAATCTAATCTAATCTAATCTAATCTAATCTAATCTAATCTAATCTAATATAATAAAATATAATATAATATAATATAATATAATATAATAAACATTTTATAGAATCTAATCTAATCTAATCTATATGCCGCCCAAATAACATATTTGTTGTTATTTTATTGTTACTAACACATGATCATCAGTATTATGATTTTTATTACATTTACTTTTGTTTAACCCTTGTGTTGTCTCAGGGTCAAGATGACCCGGAGCTTCTCTCCTCTTTTCTCTCACTCTATCCTCCCAGCCGCTCACAGCAGGAGTCAACAATGAGTCTGGTTTTGCTCCAGGTTTCTTCTTAAAGGAAGTGTTTTTCCTCGTCAACACCACACTGTGATTTACTCGTTTCTGGATCTGTTTTTCTTTTCTCCACTAAAGTCTCACTTCAACTGTAAAGTGACGTTGCTATGATAAGACACTTGAAGTCAAATAGAATAGAATCGACACAGAGAAATAAACACTTGTGATCAAAAGCTTCATAAACGATCCATTATTCACGATCCTTCACACTGGTGTTTGTGTTCGTCCAGTTCCTCAGTCGAGCTCATCCATAATTCACGGCTGCAGGCGATTCCACGTTTGTTTAAGGTTATACTTTTACAAGCCGTTTCTATATCAGCAGCTCCTGAGCCGAGAGTTCGCGCGAAGCCTCGTCGTCCTCGTCCTCGTCGGCTTCATCGCTTCGTCGAAAGAACGAGTGAGAAAAACTGAGCAACACGACAACTGTTCTTAACAAGAGCCTGTTGAGCGTCATGCAAGTGAAGTGTGTGTGTGTGTGTGTGTGTGTGTGTGTGTGTGTGTGTGTGTGTGTGTGTGTGGGGGGCGGGGGGGGTCCGGGGGGGCAGCATCGTTTACAGCCCGTCTCCTTCATCTTTGCTCCGGCCTTGATGAAGAGCAACACCGCGGGATCGAAGGCGACGTGATGGATGACGCGGGTTTGGTTCCGTATGATCTGAGCTGTCGACGGGTTCATGACGGTCCGTGATCTACAGGCTCCGGTGTCGCCGACGCTCTGGACCTTCAGCCGAGCGGGAACTGATGCTTCTGCCTCTGGGACGGAATCAATCTGCCGGTGAGCAGAAGCGAGGGAAGGAGGCCACGTCGAGGAGCAGCTCATCTATTAGAGCTTTTTATGGCGAACACATGGTCGTTGAGCGTGAAGCGTGTGCGCTTCTAAACCGCCGTCGAAAACAAAAGCTGGTTTTATGTGACGAGGCGCCATCAGTCACACTCAGACCAACTGGCTCATCTTCAGGAGGGTTCAAGGACGTGTCTTATCAACTCAAGTGGTCCCAGATGAATGGATCGCACTCATTCCTGACGTTCGCTCGGTTCACTGGCGTGGATCTGGATGCATGACGAATGGAGAGAACGTGAACTTGTGTGTGAAGAACAATCACTCGAGAACAAACATGAACAGGTTCATCAGAGGGTGACGATATGGTGACAGTACTGGGACGACTACGAGGAGTCGAGTTGTCACAGGATGTATCGGTTATTTTTGGGTTGAGTACTTTTTAGAACTTCTGAATCAGTCCAAATCATTTTCTGAACAACAAGACCTCAAATAGATTTGATTTTAATGAGATACAAAACTGCAAGAACAATTAAAAGCCATTTGATTTGTTTTTCAAAATGTATTGTTCCTTCTACTTGCTTGATTCTATTCAATTCAATTACATTTTATTTAAGTGTCTCATCATAACAAAGTCAAGACACTTTACAGTTGAAGTGAGACTATAGAAAGGAAAAACAGATCCAGCAATTCAAGGATTCAATTCCGAAATGTGTGTCTGTGATGAAGTGTGGACTCTGTGGGATCAGAGCTGGAGAGAAGGATGAAGCTCTGATGCAGGACATTAACAGTAACACTGGACATCTTCTTCACGACACCATGGCAGCTCAGGAGAGTAACCGCGGCAACAGGCTCCTCTCCACGCACTGCAGAACATTTTAAGACCGTGTTCTTTTGCCATAAGATGCTACAACAGATCCATCTACCCATCCATTTATCCATCCATCCATTTATCCATCCATCCATCTATACATCCATCCATCCCTCCGTCCGTCCGTCCATCCATCCATCCAACCATCCATCCATCCATCCATCCATCCATCCATCCATCCATCCATCCATCCATCCATCCATCCATCTATCCATCCATCCATCCATCCATCCATCCATCCATCCATCCGCTAAAAGAAGGAAAAAACGCTGAAGGACTTTTAAAAAGCTGTAACTTGCTCAATATTTGAGCAACAAAGCTCTATTAGTTCAGTTGAACGTCTTCTTTTGAATGAAAGTAAGACAATAATAAGGGAGTAGTTGCATCACAACAGTTTTCGGACTTTGTGGAAGAATAAGGTCAACAAGGAAAAACCATCTCAGTCCAGACACGGATCAGATCATGAAGGTCACTTTGAATCCAAAGACCTGAACGGATGCTGCATATCATTTTTTAAAAAAACATTTCATGCAAAAATTAAAATGAAATCTCCTCGACTGAGTCGTGGTTAGTAATAGTTCTGTGTAAATGTTTAGATTTTTAAAATCAATGTCACATCTCTATTCTTGTCTCGTCTGAGCTCGTACGTCAGGAATAACTTCTGCTTCTGTTCTTCTTGTAGAAAAGTTCTCTCCATTCACAGTAACAACCTCTTAATATTAAGAGGACGAGTGTGGAGTCGGAACATGTCCTCGAGGTCAAGAGGTCAATGTAGAGATCCAGGCCAGTGGTGTTGAGAGTGTCAGGTACAGGTGAGGTAAAGATGGAGGGAATAGTTGAATGAATGTACTGTCAAGAGTTCTGTCGTCAGTGAAACAGTTCTTAAATGAGCAGGTGTTTAACACTTTAGTGATGGATCATCTCAAGCTCTTCTGGTTGGATTCATGGTGTCTGTGTGTTACCTGGACCACAGGTGTGAGGTGGAAGAAGAATGTTGCCTGACAGAGTGAGATGGATGTGACGAGACAGTGTGACGCAGTGATGATAGAAAAATATAAAAAAGTATTGATTCTGTGTCAAAAACACTCACGTTTGTTCTTCACCTGCAGCTTCAGACATGTAGAGTTTGTGCAGGTTTCAAATAAACATTAACAGATAATAAATATGAACGAGCTTTTAAACATTGAAAGTGGCACATTTACAAAAATGTTCCTTGTACAGTAAATATCGGCCTCAAAAGTTTTATTTATATCAATTTACATTTTCTTCAGAACCCATTAATTTGTATTTTAATGTCCAGAAATTCAGCATCTTATGTCATGAAAGCACTATCTGGGGTCAAATACCATTTTAACATCTCTGGTTATTATTGAAACAGAAATAAATAATAAATATACCCCATAATGTCCACAGCACCGAATCATGACATTAAATTTGGTGATTCAATTAACATGTTTTTTTTACTTATCAATATAATTTAGGATAAATATTTAACCATTTTTTTAAATTATTATAATAATAATATTTATATTTTGTTATATTGAGACCACTTTTGTACAAATACAATCTAACCATGTCGCTTATTTAAGGTAAAAATCTATTCAAGCTGAAATAAATAAAGACATGTATTTATTTATTTTTTTCCAGCAATGTTTCGATGATTCAAACGAGACAAACCGAGACGATTTCTGGATGAATCAGCGAGTGTTTGTTTAATCCTCCTACTCAACGAACCTTCCTTCTCGTCCCCACGTGAGTCTCAGAGAATCATCTTTCAAACACTAAACACTCCAATTCCCCAAAAATGTAAACGACGAGTCGTAAATAAACTAAACCTTCAAGGATCGTTTTTATTTCTCTTCAAATCTTTGTGTGAAAGCAGCAGCGATGTTGTTGTTCATCTTGCAACAGTCTGGGATCAACAGCCGCTCAAGAGGATTACAGGAGGATCTTTCTTAAGGTAATTAACGTGCGACATCGACGGGACGATGAGTTACGCCGAGGTCTGGAAGAAAAGGTAATAGGATCAACGGAGCTCCGGCAGTAAATGACACCAAGCAGCTTAAGATGAGTCGAATCGGCTCCAAACGCAGTTCAAGAAGCATTTATTTGACTTAATCTGAGACTCTTAAGAGATGTTTCCATAGAGGTTAGAACCAACAACCTTCCGTCCACCTTGTTCCTCTCAGCTCTCCTGCTGCTACAATAACGTTCATTAAGATCCGTCAAATTAAGTTTACTCTGCATCAGGTTGAGTCACATGACGTGGACGGGAAGCAATTACAGGATAAACACTTCCTGAGATAACACACATATAACCTGCAGACGTGTTTCCTCGCAGTCGTGTCACCAGAACGACGTCCAAAAGTCACCGTCACAGAAGAAATGATCCACTTTTTGACGAAAGTATCCAAACCTCACACGATTTTTCACTTTAATCAATTTCCTGAGGAGTTATTTTACGTTATTTTATGAAAATAAAAACTATTTTTCTTGTTTTCACAAAAGCAGAGAATGTTCACAAATAAAACAAAAGTAATGCCAGATAAGTAACTTTACTGGTTTAAACTAAAAGTCATTTTTTAACAGTCGACTTAACTCAAGTCATTCATCTTATACTTCTTCTGAAAACAACTTAGCAGTTAGAAACCACAAATTATTGACCAATTCTTCAAAACCTCCCAGGATCCTGACGGTTATCCAGACTACAACAGAAAATGTCATTCATTCATTTAAGCACTTTCAGCACTCTTGAAATCATGTTAACACAGAGGCAGATAAACACCGAATGATCTCCTTGGCAGAGGAAATTATAAACAATGAATTTGTCCATAAAAGAAACGTTCAGTTTATTACATCATTATTATGTGTTAAAAAGGAAAACAAAGCCAACTATTTGCTTGAGTGTAAAAATAGCGCCAACAAGTCGGTGAAGGTTCTGAATGTTCTGGTCGTGGATCAGACAGACGGACGCGCGGCGGGAAAGAAACAAGGTTAGAAAGCAAAAGTGCAGCATCAGAGGAAGAGATTATGTTGGTTTAAGGCCGAACGCTCCTGCTAAAGTAAAAAAGTGATGAGATTACCGTCAATTTTAACCGACCCAAGAGTTCCAGCGGCTCGGCTTTGAAGCCGCGTTACATAAAAGGTTCAGAACGTTCCTAGATTCGAGACATCGAGTTCATCCAAGTCAATGATTAAGAAAGATCACTGTTTGATCACAAACACTTGTAGACGACAAGATGTTTCTTCGTTGAATCAATCTCTTGAGGCTCATCTATTAGTTCATTCAACTAGAAAATATGTTTAAGAGTCAAAACAAGCGTCATCTTCAACTAAATAAATCATCTGGTTTGTTGAAAAAGGAGTGAAATAAATGTATGTATGTGTTTGAATCCTGGCATCGACTGAGTGCGTTTCTAACGCTGCTGTTGACGGTTTGAATTCACTCGCAGCTGTTTGTCAGTCTGAACATTCTCCAAGTGATCGCCAAGTCATGCCAGCTGTTCCGCGATCATGTGTTTCCTCGTCAAATAAGGAAAGAAAGTCAAAGGAAGCACAGTAGCCAGGAAATGTTGTCAGGAGTTTTTTAAGAGCGACAGATGGGAGCAGCTTGATCACTCCCACGCAGGAATGTTCCTTATACGCTCGCAATGTCTCGTTTGTCTCGCAGTCGACTTCGCTGTCATTCAGATTCTCTTTTTCATTTGTTACCGAGTACATTTTGCTTGAATAAGTACGTGTAGCATGAAAGTAACACGACAGTAACACGACAGTAACACGACAGTAACATGGCAGTAACACGACAGTAACACGACAGTAACACGACAGTAACAAAACAGTAACATGGCAGTAACACGTCAGTTATACGGCGGTAACATGACGGTAACACAACAGTAACACGACAGTAACACGACAGTAACATGGCAGTAACACGTCAGTTATACGGCGGTAACATGACGGTAACACAACAGTAACACGACAGTAACACGACAGTTACACAACAGTAACATGACAGTAACACGACAGTTACACAACAGTAACATGACAGTAACACGACAGTTACACAACAGTAACACGACGGTAACACAACAGTAACACAGCAGTAACACGGCACTAACAAGACAGTAACACGGCAGTAACACGGCACTAACAAGACAGTAACACGGCAGTAACACGGCACTAACAAGACAGTAACACAGCAGTAACACGGCACTAACAAGACAGTAACACGGCAGTAACACGGCACTAACAAGACAGTAACACGGCAGTAACACGGCACTAACACAACAGTAACACGGCAGTAACACGGCACTAACAAGACAGTAACACGGCAGTAACACGGCACTAACAAGACAGTAACACGGCAGTAACACGGCACTAACAAGACAGTAACACGGCAGTAACACGGCAGTAACACGGCGGTAACATGACGGTAACACGACAGTAACACGACAGTAACACAACAGTAACACGACAGTAACACGACAGTAACACGACAGTAACACGACAGTAACAAAACAGTAACATGGCAGTAACACGTCAGTTATACGGCGGTAACATGACGGTAACACAACAGTAAAACGACAGTAACACGACAGTAACATGGCAGTAACACGTCAGTTATACGGCGGTAACATGACGGTAACACAACAGTAACACGACAGTAACACGACAGTTACACAACAGTAACATGACAGTAACACGACAGTTACACAACAGTAACATGACAGTAACACGACAGTTACACAACAGTAACACGACGGTAACACAACAGTAACACAGCAGTAACACGGCACTAACAAGACAGTAACACGGCAGTAACACGGCACTAACAAGACAGTAACACGGCAGTAACACGGCACTAACAAGACAGTAACACAGCAGTAACACGGCACTAACAAGACAGTAACACGGCAGTAACACGGCACTAACAAGACAGTAACACGGCAGTAACACGGCACTAACACAACAGTAACACGGCAGTAACACGGCACTAACAAGACAGTAACACGGCAGTAACACGGCACTAACAAGACAGTAACACGGCAGTAACACGGCACTAACAAGACAGTAACACGGCAGTAACACGGCAGTAACACGGCGGTAACATGACGGTAACACAACAGTAACACGACAGTAACACGACAGTTACACAACAGTAACATGACAGTAACACGACAGTTACACAACAGTAACACGACGGTAACACAACAGTAACACAGCAGTAACACGGCACTAACAAGACAGTAACACGGCAGTAACACGGCACTAACAAGACAGTAACACAGCAGTAACACGGCACTAACAAGACAGTAACACGGCAGTAACACGGCACTAACAAGACAGTAACACGGCAGTAACACGGCACTAACACAACAGTAACACGGCAGTAACACGGCACTAACAAGACAGTAACACGGCAGTAACACGGCACTAACAAGACAGTAACACGGCAGTAACACGGCACTAACAAGACAGTAACACGGCAGTAACACGGCACTAACAAGACAGTAACACGGCAGTAACACGGCACTAACAAGACAGTAACACGGCAGTAACACGGCAGTAACACGGCACTAACACAACAGTAACACGGCAGTAACATGGCACTAACAAGACAGTAACACGGCAGTAACACAACAGTAACACAACAGTAACACAGCAGTAACACGGCAGTTACACGGCACTGACAAGACAGTTTTACTGCTGTTTTACGCTGAAAACAGAGATTAGATGATTGTTTTATTATATTATCATTTATTATTATTATCAGCTTGTTTTTCCTGTAAGAATCTTATATTTTGATGCTCGTCATGTGGTCTATAAAGTCATGTGACACTTAAACAAGATGTCTGAACCAAAACAACAAGATTTTAATTTACAAACAAAATTCAGTGTAAGATATTCAACTTTTTTTCAACATTTTTCAAATATGTCCTGGCAACACAAGTTTTCCACAAATAGTTTTCTATGCTCAGTATCTGTCAGAATGTAAATTAAAACATGTTTCATGACAATGTTTCAAAAGTATCTGAAGAGCCAAGAAAGACTAGGGAGACTCTGGAGAAGACAATAATAAAAGCATCGACTTGAAACTGATTTGATTCTCATTCACGTCGTCCAACGAGATCGAACCTGAGGTCGTTTTCTCAGAAGTCAACATGAAAACTGGACTAACATCAGCTTCGGCAAGATGTTGAGACTGAAACCTGCAACCAATCCCGTTTTAACTTTCTACAAATATCCAGCGCAATTTAAACCCTCAGTGGACATCAGCATCGGAACAGATGCTGTTCTGACAGGATTATTTTGGGGGCAATTTTATATTGTGACCGTGAGTTACTTCCCCTCAGTTTTATTCTGGGGCCACTTCCTGTCAATGGAGACAGACTCTGAATCAGGGTCTGTCAGTGGAACCACCTTGACTGTACATGCCTCCCCAGAAACTTGTTGTCGATGTATTAGATCAGGGGTCAAACTAAATATATATCTCCACGACTACGGACCATTCGATCTCCACACAGTGGCAGCGACACGATACCATGCATTCACAGAAATCCCTGGAAGATACAATGCGCTTTGTTAGATTACAATTATTATACATTATACGTATAAGCCATACTTAAATTAATGCTAAAAGATAATCAAAATATAAAGTATAAATTAATCGCTTCATCTAAGAGCTTAAACGTTTGACTACACATTTACAATCAACACTCAGACTGATTCAATGGTTCAAGACAAGCTTGGATCAGAATTAGAAACGACACCAGTTACTTGAAACATCTGTTTATCTGCAAATCACACCTTAAATCGTAGATCAAAGAACGAAGACACACCCGGGAAAGGGGGGATAAAAGACGGAAACCCCAGTTGAATGATTAGATTACAAGAAAACAAATCAGGATGTCTCTCTACGGGGAACCGGACACATGGAACTAGAAAGAACCATTTGGCCGGAAAGGGACGAGGGAAATTTGCCTTAAATATAGCGATGTTTCTACAGATCGGGACCTTTTCTCCCGGAACTATTGACCTGTACAGTCGCTGGAAGAAAGTGTGTCCGATCGATCGTAAAGCTTGTATTTAGTTTGACTTGAAGCGGCGAACAAACGACCCGTGACACACTCTGGATTGTCCATCTTTCTCCACGAAGCGAAGTGTAAGACCCGGGGCGGACATGACGTTGTGTTGGAGCGACGGAAGCGACTCCGTGTTTTGATCGTTTAAGCTACAAAAACAATTTGCTCCCGACAAAACAAAAGCTTTGACTCCAGGACTTTGATGAATAAAGGAAGTTGCTCTGGATTCTGGATCCGGTTCTGACTGAGCGTGTAGAACATTAGTTCTGCTGCCAGGGTTTCATGACGACACAGAAGCCACCACACAGTCGAGGGACAGCGAGGGACACGGGGGGGATAGGATTTAGCTCCGCAACCAGACATGAATAATGCAGGCCGGCCATGACATGTTTCAGCTTTTAAATGCCTGCAGAGGCAAAGTTCAGCGCAAACACTCCTGCGACAGTGAAAGTGATCGAGTTTGAGAGAGAAAGTGAATCTGAAGGAAGAGAAGAAGCAGGAAGAGGCTGTCAAGAGAGAAAGTTGTTTCTGTCACTTGTGGGTGAGTCGGTTTCTCTGGACGTTTATCAGAAGATTGATGATTAAATAAAACTCTATGTTTTAACAATGTTTTTTATTGAATTTTTTTTTTCAGCATTCATTTTTATTTATTTTATTTAATAACGTATATATGGAAATGTTGATTTTTTGTTTTTTTTAAATTATATTTGAAAAATTAATGATTTATTGATTTTTATTTTTATTTTTTTACATTCAAAGTTTGTCGTTTGAATTCTTTAAGATTAAATATAAAAATGTTGGACAAAACCAACAGAGCACGAGCTACTGGATCATGATCCGTCTGTGCGTTGAAAAGTTGGATTTAAAAAAGCTAAGAAATAAAATATATTGAATTTAGAAAATATATTTAGAAAATATTCAAATTTTCTAATAAAAACGAATTAAAAAAAAATTTAAGTTGAACATTTGTAATGTTAAATTGAACTTTTTACTTTTTTCCAATGAAAACTCTTGTTCATTCACTTTGAATATATTATATTCTTTCAACATTGAAACACTTGAATTACTCAAATCCTTTTAAAAAATAGTTTCAACAAGTTATAGGTTCAATATTCTGATATAATCCTCACCCGTCTGGTGCGAGCACTGAGCTTCGGCTTCTTCCCGACACATGGACTTCTCTCCGGCCGTCATCTCGATGGAAGGTTTGTTCAACAAAACTCAAAGCGACACGTCGTCGAGCCACGACTCAGACGCTCCTGCCCTCACAGCACCAGCGACTCCACCTCAAACACAAGCCGGATCCGTGACATTCGAACCTCCACGTCAGCGTCGGCTCGTGGCCACGAGAGCAACAACATTTGAACGCCGGGGAGACGACATACTTCGGAGGCTCTGTGGTCGATCTGAAGGTATTTAGTTGAGAGATCACAGTGACACTCGTCGTTACTATGGACGTTTAAGTTTCCAGGCTGGAGCAGAAACATCTTCACTAGTGCTTCAAGATAATCCACATCAACGTCTAGAATTAAACCAAGAGAGGAATCACAAATGTCAACGAGAGAAAATCAAATTTAACTACAAAACAACTTTGAAGTAACAGGGAGATACAGAGTAAACTACATTTTAATACACTTTTTTCATAGTTTGTCCGGGGGAGCGATTTATACTCTGGAGCAACTCATGTGTGAAATGATGAACACATTATTATATCATTTCACATGTTATTTTCACACTAAACCACAAGAGGGCGCTCTAGGCCTGTGTTGATCATTTCCACGTAGAAGAGGAAGCATCTTCTACCTCCAGAGTTAGTTAGTTGTTTAAAAGTGACACGAGGATGAAGAGTTATTTGGAGTTACACGGATGGTTTGGTAAACTAGTTAGTTATTGATGCTATAGTTCTCTGAATAACTCTTCATATGTTATGTTAACATACCAGGTTCTCACTTCATGTAACGTAACATTATTCTGTTGTTGCCTCTAGTTTTATTTTAAATTGTCTTTCAAGATCACATGTCTGTTCTTGGATTTTATCAAATCAATTTCCCCCAAAAATGCGACTTATACTCCAGTGCGACTTATATATGTTTTTCCTTCTTTATTATGCATTTTATGGCTGGAGATACTTGTACTCCGGAGACACTTATAGTCCGGAGAATACGGTAAATATATTTTATTTTTTGCATCGGCTACATGTTATAATGCTATGCTAATGCTAACTATGTTTCTAACAAACATTTATTGATATGAAACTTGAGCTGCTGTGATGAATATTCAGCTGTTTGGCCTGAATTATCTTGAAATTAAAACACAGTGAATTCATAGTAAAGTGTTTTGGTTTCTGTAGAAATATTATTTCTTATTTATTTCTTATTTGAAAACAAAAAAACTGTTATCGTTACCTTTTTTAAGCATTTGAAATACCATTTGTAGCAGTTAGCTTGAGCCTTTGCACCATAGTAACAGAATATTGATCACTGATATAATTTAACTTTCTAAACATTATCTGAAAATGTAATTGAATCCACTTCATTATCTGTGTTTAAAAACATTCATCTCTTCATCTGTTCTTCACTTCTCTCGCTAACACAGGCTGACGCTAACAAAACATGACGTAATAAACACCAGTGACTCGACTGTTTGGCAGTAAATCATATTTTAACACAAACATGTCACAAAGTATTTCTTCCTCGTCCGCTCTGAAGACTTAACATGTGTGTAAAGAGTATGTTTATTAAGTAATAAAACTTGAAGGACCTTTAAAACCTTCTACTAGTTAAGAAAGTATTGATCTATGTTTTTATTAGCTCGTCATAAATATTGAAGCGAAGAAAGAGGATTAAGGTTGAAAATTGACACAAAATCAACTTTTACACTCTTTGCTGAACCCTATGTTACTTTTAAAGTTGTTAAACTTCTTGTTAATACTACTTAGACTAGTAAACTACTTCTTAATAGATGAGTTGAAGATTAGAGATAAAGGTCTTGAACGTTTAGCCTCAGCTTATGCTATAATGCTAACTATGTTGCTAACATACCTTTATTGTTTTTAGACGTGTTCAGCGTTTTTTCACGATGTATCTTGAAATAAAAACAAATATCAGTGAATCAATAGTAAAGTGTTTGGTTCATGTAGTAAATTATTTGAGATTATAACAAAAAAATAAATAAAATGTTTGTTTTTTTTAGCATTTGAAATGTCATACATAGCAATTAGCTCGATCTGTACGTGGCACCAGTGCAACGGAACTTCCTCGCACAAAATAATCCCTAAATCAATGAAACATTCAGTACATTTTTTGTCAGTTGTAAGTAAGTAAGTAAGTCATTTGTATTTCTCGCCAACACACTGACAATAACAGAACCTCCAGGACTGATGTAAGAAACTATAGAATTGTTTAAACGACAAGATTTCCTTCTGGACTCTGAAGATCCAAGACTCGACGTCAACACGAGTTGAAGGACATGTTGTGAGTCAGCGAAGGTTGTGTGTGTTTTTATCAGCTCCTCCTCCTCGACACGTATTAAAGTCGAGACTCATGACCTCACTGATGAACAGCAGTCGTTCCCATGACAACGCTCTTGGACGGCAGAAAGAAAAACACGTTAAAAAAAACACGTTTTCACGATTGTGTTAAATGAACCCGTTTGTCCCGAAAGACCGAAGCTGTTTATTCTCACTTGATGAGAAACCATTACAACAATAAAGCATTAATTGCTGCTGCTCGCCGTGTGGAGTGTGTGTGTGTGTGAGTGTGTGTGTGTGTGAGTGTGTGTGTGTGTGTGTGTGTGTGTGTGTGTGTGTGTGTGAGTGTGTGAGTGTGTGTGTGTGTGTGTGTGTGTGTGGAGTTTGAGTGTGTGTGTGTGAGTGTGTGTGTGTGTGTGTGTGTGTGTGTGTGTGTGTGTGTGTGTGTGTGTGTGTGTGTGTGTGTGTAGAGTTTGAGTGTGTGTGTGTGTGTGTGTGTGTGTGTGTGAGTGTGTGTGTGTGTGAGTGTGTGTGTGTGTGTGTGTGTGTGTGTGTGTGTGTGTGTGTGTGTGTGTGTGTGTGTGTGTGTGTGTGTGTGTGTGTGTGTGTGTGTGTGTGTGTGTGTGTGTAGAGTTTGAGTGTGTGTGTGTAGAGTTTGAGTGTGTGTGTGTGAGTGTGTGTGTGTGTGTGAGTGTGTGTGTGTGTGAGTGTGTGTGTGTGTGTGTGTGTGTGTGTGTGTGTGTGTGTGTGTGTGTGTGTGTAGAGTTTGAGTGTGTGTGTGTGAGTGTGTGTGTGTGTGTGAGTGTGTGTGTGTGTGAGTGTGTGTGTGTGTGTGTGTGTGTGTGTGTGTGTGTGTGTGTGTGTGTGTGTGTGTGTGTGTGTGTGTGTGTGTGTGTGTGTGTGTGTGTGTGTGTGTGTGTGTGTGTGTGTGCTTCACCTCTTCCATGTCACACTTGATCCTTCACCACTTACAGTTGGAAACAAAACGCAGGTGTGAATTAGTACGAGGAGCACATGAGAGGAATTTATAAGTTCTTAGAAAATATATTGAAATAAAACAGAAAAGATCAACTAGTGACACACACACACACACTGTTGATACAATAGAGTCACACATCACAACAACACACACACACTGATGATACAATAGAGTCACACATCACAACAACACACACACACTGATGATACAATAGAGTCACACATCACAACAACACACACACACTGATGATACAATAGAGTCACACATCACAACAACACACACACTGTTGATACAATAGAGTCACACATCACAACAACACACACACACTGTTGATACAATAGAGTCACACATCACAACAACACACACACACTGATGATACAATAGCGTCACACATCACAACAACACACACACTTTGACAAGCAGCTTCACAAACACATACACACCCCTGATAATAACTTATAAATAGCAATTACTGTACAATTTTAAATCCTGCAATAATCTTCCAGACAAACGTTCGGTCAAGACTTGAACCAACAGTTTAACTCGTCAATCAACAGAAACGCAGCGACATACGTCTCCTCGTCTCTACTGAGTTCATAGCTTCTGTCTTCACTCGCTCCGTCTGTCCCTGGACTCCAGCCAACGTCCTTAAACTCAGATAAATCATTAAATAAATCATCATTTACGCCAGAATCTCTCGCCACGAGAACAAATACGTTCCTCGGCAGCAACGAGTGTCTCGTGCAGGAGGCGTCAGTTTCTACGGCGTCAGAAGAACTGCTGGAACAATCATATCACATACGATGATTCACGGATGTAAAGACGCTTTAATATAAAACATTACTCTCAAGATGAGTCATTTATTTATTAAAAACATTGAAACATAAACATTAAATCATGTATTCATGGAAATGTATAAGAAACTTGAATATCTAAGACAATGTATACCTCAGCCAAGGAGCTCATTTAAAAAATCATTAAAAAAGACAACAAAAAACTTCCATTATTTATCGACTCACAAAAAAAATGAAAAAATAGAAGTTTCCTGTAGCAGGAGTTGAACCAACATGTCCGCCAAGTGTTGCCTAGCAACAATAAAAATACATCAAATGGTCATTAAAAAAGCCTTTTGTTGCTACAGTCACAGGGATGTTGATTTAATTGTGTTGTTTTCATAAAACCTCTCGGTTTTGTTTGCTGGTTCTAAACCAAACTCCATCTAGAAGACATACAAGTGAATGTTGCAACATATTTCATGTGTTATTTAAACTCTTATTGATCGATTTAAACAGAAAAACAGCAACAAACACAAACACTCTGACAACATTTTAAATGAACAAATCATACATGAATAAATACATTAATAAATACATGAATAAATACATGAAGATAAGTGTAAATATCATGTATATCAGCATCAACAACACATGTTTAGTTTCAGCTCATGTTTCGTGGGTACGAGAGGTGTCGCCTGGTGATGACATCATCGAGCCGAGACACGATCACACATCACAAGCGTTTAGTTTGACGACTGTATTAGGAAGTCGTTACACAATTTATTATTGTCTCGACATCGACTGTGGTTCAACGGATCGACTGCATCCTTGACATGCTGCGTCTCAAACCACGCACTTCTCTAAGTGCACTGCATTACAGTACACTGCAAGACAGTGCACTTACTTTCAACAGTGTAGTACTGTCTCAAATCAAAGTACTACACAAAAGAAATGACTCGACAGCTTCTTCTTCTACAGCTTTTTAACTCTGATTGTAACTGATTGCCGTTGAAACACTATCACTGACACAAGTTATTAAGTTGTGTTTCATTGTGTTATTACTGTTGTGTTGTTTATGGTAAAATAGGTGTTTTCTCCAGTTTAGCGTCAGTTTAGCTTCAGTTTAGCTTTAGTTAAGCATCAGTGTAGCTTCAGTTTAGCTTCAGTTAAGCATCAGTGTAGCTTCAGTTTAGCTTCAGTTAAGCATCAGTTTAGTGTCAGTTTGGCTTTAGTGTAGCTTCAGTTAAGCTTCAGTTTAGCTTCAGTGTAGCTTCAGTGTAGCTTCAGTTTAGCTTCAGTTTAGCCTCAGTTTAGCTTCAGTTTAGCCTCAGTTTAGCTTCAGTTTAGCCTCAGTTTAGCTTCAGTGTAGCTTCAGTTAAGCTTCAGTTTAGCTTCAGTGTAGCTTCAGTTTAGCTTCAGTTTAGCCTCAGTTTAGCTTCAGTGTAGCTTCAGTTTAGCTTCAGTTAAGCATCAGTTTAGTGTCAGTTCAGCTTCAGTTTAGTGTCAGTTTAGCTTCAGTGTAGCTTCAGTTAAGCTTCAGTTTAGCTTCAGTGTAGCTTCAGTTTAGCTTCAGTTTAGCCTCAGTTTAGCCTTTAGTTTTATCTTCTTAAAAACTATGCTAAAATAATTTTCACTATCACTATGATTGACACGGCCGAGTGGTGCGTTCAAAGACATAGGACCAACTACACTCAATAGTGTGAATTAAACACATTTGCTAAATGAAAAAATGAAAATCAGGAGTAGAAACTAATATTCTTGAGTTAAATAGTAATTAAATAGTAATACATAAAATAAATGTTCATTCTTCGCCTCCATAATTTTATAATTTAATCATTTTTAATTTATACATATTTGTAGAAAACAATTCTTCCGCCCAACTCTAGTCTCTCTTCTCTGTTCTCTCCGTCCATCTGTCTTCCCTCCATCCTTCCTCACAGCCGGTCGCAGCAGGAGTCAACACTGAGTCTGGTTCTGCTCCAGGTTTCTTCTAAAAGCCTGTTTTTCACTGTCACGCTGTGATTCACTCACTAAACATAGTCTTGGTTCAACTGTTAAGTGTCTTGAGATAATGAAGGATTCGACAACTTTACTGTAAACAATCATATAGATTTAACACAAATTTCAAATAATCACTTGATTAACTGATAATCTTTCATAATTAATAAATATTAAGTAATAATTGCCTCTCTTTAGAATCCATGTGCTCAGGTATTCTTCAGGTCAGGTCGACACTCACAGACAAAACAGTCTTTAGATGATGCTTGTCTGGTTCCAACAAGCACAAGGACAGACATCTGCGTAAGTCAACTGATAAACAGATTCTCTCTAGGCGATAAAACTGCAGTAACTTTCTACAACCAACAGGTGGCACGTGGAGTTACTGACCAACAATACAAGCTGTAATAATCAGAGGCGTTTACCTGAATATTCATACCATAAAGATCCGCCATTTCCTTGTAACTTTGCGCTTGTCATTTGAAGACGTCTCTGCGATAGATTTATGCTTTTCTAAGCGTCCGTGATCATGTGAGTTGTTTCTCTGACTTTTGCTAATTTCACTAAACGAGCATTTTCTCTTAAACTCATTCTTGTGTCTATCATTCTTTATCACCACGTATCGAGACTAGGGAGAGGTCGGTTCATCGGAACAAAACCTTAACAATAACTTTGTTACGATTAGATCTATTTGTGAGTCTGTTAGAGTTTCACGAGGATTTGAGTTTTCCACGAATAGCTGTGTTGTGAGTCCAGCACAGAAGCAGAAGTTCCTTCGTTCGTGTCCGAGAGTCTTCAGGTCCAGATGTTTCATTCAACGGAGACGAGACCCTGAATATAAACCAACGATATATTTGCTTCCGACTCGTTTACGCTCCAAAATAAATCCTTCTCTTCGCTCGTTCTTCCGTCCATCGATTCATTTTCCTGGTGTTGTTTCAGAAACATTATATTGAGGTCGGCGACCTCTTGAATCAATAACGGAAAATGAAACTCTAGAGTCCGTCGCTTTCAAATCTCACGCGCAGGATAAGCTCTTGTCCTTCGCGTGACCCGAACCACAAACGCTCCATTACGGCAGGAAGCCATAAAACCCTGAGGGAGCGAACGTCGATGCGGAGCAACGTCAGTGAAGAATCCTTCAACCTCACCTTCAGTGAAGAATCTTAAACCTCACCGTCAGTGAAGAATCTTAAACCTCATCGTCAGTGAAGAATCCTTCAACCTCACCTTCAGTGAAGAATCTTCAACCTCATCGTCAGTGAAGAATCTTAAACCTCACCTTCAGTGAAGAATCTTCAACCTCACCTTCAGTGAAGAAGCTTCAACCTCATCGTCAGTGAAGAATCTTAAACCTCACCGTCAGTGAAGAAGCGTCAACCTCATCGTCAGTGAAGAATCCTTCAACCTCACCTTCAGTGAAGAAGCTTCAACCTCATCGTCAGTGAAGAATCTTCAACCTCATCGTCAGTGAAGAAGCTTCAACCTCACCGTCAGTGAAGAATCCTTCAACCTCAACTTCAGTGAAGAAGCTTCAACCTCACCGTCAGTGAAGAATCCTTCAACCTCATCGTCAGTGAAGAATCTTCAACCTCACCTTCAGTGAAGAAGCTTCAACCTCATCGTCAGTGAAGAAGCTTCAACCTCACCTTCAGTGAAGAAGCTTCAACCTCATCGTCAGTGAAGAATCCTTCAACCTCACCTTCAGTGAAGAAGCTTCAACCTCATCGTCAGTGAAGAATCTTAAACCTCACCGTCAGTGAAGAAGCGTCAACCTCATCGTCAGTGAAGAATCCTTCAACCTCACCTTCAGTGAAGAAGCTTCAACCTCACCTTCAGTGAAGAATCTTCAACCTCATCGTCAGTGAAGAATCTTAAACCTCACCGTCAGTGAAGAATCCTTCAACCTCACCTTCAGTGAAGAAGCTTCAACCTCATCGTCAGTGAAGAATCTTAAACCTCACCGTCAGTGAAGAATCCTTCAACCTCACCTTCACTGAAGAAGCTTCAACCTCATCGTCAGTGAAGAATCCTTCAACCTCACCTTCAGTGAAGAAGCTTCAACCTCATCGTCAGTGAAGAATCTTAAACCTCACCGTCAGTGAAGAATCCTTCAACCTCACCTTCAGTGAAGAAGCTTCAACCTCACCTTCAGTGAAGTATCTTAAACCTCACCGTCAGTGAAGAATCTTGAATCTTAAACCTCAACTTCAGTGAAGAATCCTTCAACCTCACCGTCAGTGAAGAATCTTCAACCTCACCGTCAGTGAAGAAGCTTCAACCTCACCGTCAGTGAAGAAGCGTCAACCTCACCGTCAGTGAAGAATCTTCAACCTCACCGTCAGTGAAGAAGCGTCAACCTCACCGTCAGTGAAGAATCTTCAACCTCACCGTCAGTGAAGAAGCGTCAACCTCACCGTCAGTGAAGAATCTTCAACCTCACCGTCAGTGAAGAAGCGTCATCCTCACCGTCAGTGAAGAAGCGTCAACCTCATCGTCAGTGAAGAATCTTAAACCTCACCGTCAGTGAAGAATCCTTCAACCTCACCTTCAGTGAAGAAGCTTCAACCTCACCTTCAGTGAAGTATCTTAAACCTCACCATCAGTGAAGAATCTTGAATCTTAAACCTCAACTTCAGTGAAGAATCCTTCAACCTCACCGTCAGTGAAGAATCTTCAACCTCACCGTCAGTGAAGAAGCGTCAACCTCATCGTCAGTGAAGAATCTTCAATCTCAGCGTCAGTGAAGAAGCTTCAACCTCATCGTCAGTGAAAAAGCTTCAACCTCACCGTCAGTGAAGAAGCGTCAACCTCACCGTCAGTGAAGAATCTTCAATCTCACCGTCAGTGAAGAAGCTTCAACCTCACCGTCAGTGAAGAATCTTCAATCTCACCGTCAGTGAAGAAGCTTCAACCTCATCGTCAGTGAAGAAGCTTCAATCTCACCGTCAGTGAAGAAGCGCCAACCTCACCGTCAGTGAAGAAGCTTCAACCTCACCGTCAGTGAAGAAGCGCCAACCTCACCGTCAGTGAAGAAGCTTCAACCTCACCGTCAGTGAAGAATCCTTCAACCTCACCTTCAGTGAAGAAGCTTCAACCTCATCGTCAGTGAAGAATCCTTCAACCTCACCTTCAGTGAAGAAGCTTCAACCTCATCGTCAGTGAAGAATCTTAATCTTAAACCTCACCGTCAGTGAAGAAGCGTCAACCTCATCGTCAGTGAAGAATCCTTCAACCTCACCTTCAGTGAAGAAGCTTCAACCTCATCGTCAGTGAAGAATCCTTCAACCTCACCTTCAGTGAAGAAGCTTCAACCTCACCTTCAGTGAAGAATCTTCAACCTCATCGTCAGTGAAGAATCTTAAACCTCACCGTCAGTGAAGAATCCTTCAACCTCACCTTCAGTGAAGAAGCTTCAACCTCATCGTCAATGAAGAAGCTTCAAGAATCTTCAACCTCACCGTCAGTGAAGAATCTTCAACCTCATCGTCAGTGAAGAATCTTGAATCTTAAACCTCAACTTCAGTGAAGAATCCTTCAACCTCACCGTCAGTGAAGAATCTTCAACCTCACCGTCAGTGAAGAAGCTTCAACCTCACCGTCAGTGAAGAAGCGTCAACCTCATCGTCAGTGAAGAATCTTCAACCTCACCGTCAGTGAAGAAGCTTCAACCTCACCGTCAGTGAAGAATCTTCAACCTCACCGTCAGTGAAGAAGCGTCATCCTCACCGTCAGTGAAGAATCTTCAACCTCACCGTCAGTGAAGAAGCGTCAACCTCATCGTCAGTGAAGAATCTTAAACCTCATCGTCAGTGAAGAATCTTCAATCTCAGCGTCAGTGAAGAAGCTTCAACCTCATCGTCAGTGAAAAAGCTTCAACCTCACCGTCAGTGAAGAAGCGTCAACCTCATCGTCAGTGAAGAAGCTTCAATCTCACCGTCAGTGAAGAAGCGTCAACCTCACCGTCAGTGAAGAAGCTTCAACCTCATCGTCAGTGAAAAAGCTTCAACCTCACCGTCAGTGAAGAAGCGTCAATCTCAGCGTCAGTGAAGAAGCTTCAACCTCATCGTCAGTGAAGAAGCTTCAATCTCACCGTCAGTGAAGAAGCTTCAACCTCACCGTCAGTGAAGAAGCGTCAACCTCACCGTCAGTGAAGAATCTTCAACCTCATCGTCAGTGAAGAATCTTCAACCTCACCGTCAGTGAAGAAGCGCCAACCTCACCGTCAGTGAAGAAGCTTCAACCTCACCGTCAGTGAAGAAGCGCCAACCTCACCGTCAGTGAAGAATATTCAACCTCATCGTCAGTGAAGAATCTTCAACCTCACCTTCAGTGAAGAAGCTTCAACCTCATCGTCAGTGAAGAATCTTCAACCTCATCGTCAATGAAGAAGCTTCAAGAATCTTCAACCTCACCGTCAGTGAAGAATCTTCAACCTCATCGTCAGTGAAGAAGCTTCAACCTCATCGTCAGTGAAGAAGCTTCAAGAATCTTCAACCTCACCGTCAGTGAAGAATCTTCAACCTCATCGTCAGTGAAGAATCTTCAACCTCATCGTCAGTGAAGAATCTTCATCCTCACCGTCAGTGAAGAATCTTCAACCTCATCGTCAGTGAAGAATCTTAAACCTCACCGTCAGTGAAGAAGCTTCAACCTCGTCGTCAGTGAAGAAGCTTCAACCTCATCGTCAGTGAAGAATCTTCATCCTCACCGTCAGTGAAGAATCTTAAACCTCATCGTCAGTGAAGAATCTTAAACCTCACCGTCAGTGAAGAAGCTTCAACCTCATCGTCAGTGAAGAAGCTTCAAGAATCTTCAACCTCACCGTCAGTGAAGAATCTTCAACCTCATCGTCAGTGAAGAAGCTTCAACCTCATCGTCAGTGAAGAAGCTTCAAGAATCTTCAACCTCACCGTCAGTGAAGAATCTTCAACCTCATCGTCAGTGAAGAATCTTCAACCTCATCGTCAGTGAAGAATCTTAAACCTCATCGTCAGTGAAGAATCTTCAACCTCATCGTCAGTGAAGAATCTTCATCCTCACCGTCAGTGAAGAATCTTAAACCTCATCGTCAGTGAAGAATCTTCATCCTCACCTTCAGTGAAGAATCTTAAACCTCACCGTCAGTGAAGAATCTTAAACCTCATCGTCAGTGAAGAAGCGTCAACCTCACCGTCAGTGAAGAAGCTTCAACCTCATCGTCAGTGAAAAAGCTTCAACCTCACCGTCAGTGAAGAAGCGTCAATCTCAGCGTCAGTGAAGAAGCTTCAACCTCATCGTCAGTGAAGCTTCAATCTCACCGTCAGTGAAGAAGCTTCAACCTCACCGTCAGTGAAGAAGCGTCAACCTCACCGTCAGTGAAGAATCTTCAACCTCATCGTCAGTGAAGAATCTTCAACCTCACCGTCAGTGAAGAAGCTTCAACCTCACCGTCAGTGAAGAAGCGCCAACCTCACCGTCAGTGAAGAATATTCAACCTCATCGTCAGTGAAGAATCTTCAACCTCACCTTCAGTGAAGAAGCTTCAACCTCATCGTCAGTGAAGAATCTTCAACCTCATCGTCAATGAAGAAGCTTCAAGAATCTTCAACCTCACCGTCAGTGAAGAATCTTCAACCTCATCGTCAGTGAAGAAGCTTCAACCTCATCGTCAGTGAAGAAGCTTCAAGAATCTTCAACCTCACCGTCAGTGAAGAATCTTCAACCTCATCGTCAGTGAAGAATCTTCAACCTCATCGTCAGTGAAGAATCTTCATCCTCACCGTCAGTGAAGAATCTTCAACCTCATCGTCAGTGAAGAATCTTAAACCTCACCGTCAGTGAAGAAGCTTCAACCTCATCGTCAGTGAAGAAGCTTCAACCTCATCGTCAGTGAAGAATCTTCATCCTCACCGTCAGTGAAGAATCTTAAACCTCATCGTCAGTGAAGAATCTTAAACCTCACCGTCAGTGAAGAAGCTTCAACCTCATCGTCAGTGAAGAAGCTTCAAGAATCTTCAACCTCACCGTCAGTGAAGAATCTTCAACCTCATCGTCAGTGAAGAAGCTTCAACCTCATCGTCAGTGAAGAAGCTTCAAGAATCTTCAACCTCACCGTCAGTGAAGAATCTTCAACCTCATCGTCAGTGAAGAATCTTCAACCTCATCGTCAGTGAAGAATCTTAAACCTCATCGTCAGTGAAGAATCTTCAACCTCATCGTCAGTGAAGAATCTTCATCCTCACCGTCAGTGAAGAATCTTAAACCTCATCGTCAGTGAAGAATCTTCATCCTCACCTTCAGTGAAGAATCTTAAACCTCACCGTCAGTGAAGAATCTTAAACCTCATCGTCAGTGAAGAATCTTAAACCTCACCTTCAGTGAAGAATCTTCAACCTCATCGTCAGTGAAGAATCTTAAACCTCACCGTCAGTGAAGAATCTTCAAGAATCTTCAACCTCACCGTCAGTGAAGAATCTTCAACCTCATCGTCAGTGAAGAAGCTTCAACCTCATCGTCAGTGAAGAAGCTTCAAGAATCTTCAACCTCACCGTCAGTGAAGAATCTTCAACCTCATCGTCAGTGAAGAATCTTCAACCTCATCGTCAGTGAAGAATCTTCATCCTCACCGTCAGTGAAGAATCTTCAACCTCATCGTCAGTGAAGAATCTTAAACCTCACCGTCAGTGAAGAAGCTTCAACCTCATCGTCAGTGAAGAAGCTTCAACCTCATCGTCAGTGAAGAATCTTCATCCTCACCGTCAGTGAAGAATCTTAAACCTCATCGTCAGTGAAGAATCTTAAACCTCACCGTCAGTGAAGAAGCTTCAACCTCATCGTCAGTGAAGAAGCTTCAAGAATCTTCAACCTCACCGTCAGTGAAGAATCTTCAACCTCATCGTCAGTGAAGAATCTTCAACCTCATCGTCAGTGAAGAATCTTCAACCTCATCGTCAGTGAAGAATCTTCATCCTCACCGTCAGTGAAGAATCTTAAACCTCATCGTCAGTGAAGAATCTTCATCCTCACCTTCAGTGAAGAATCTTAAACCTCACCGTCAGTGAAGAATCTTAAACCTCATCGTCAGTGAAGAATCTTAAACCTCACCTTCAGTGAAGAATCTTCAACCTCATCGTCAGTGAAGAATCTTCAACCTCATCGTCAGTGAAGAATCTTCATCCTCACCGTCAGTGAAGAATCTTAAACCTCATCGTCAGTGAAGAATCTTCATCCTCACCTTCAGTGAAGAATCTTAAACCTCACCGTCAGTGAAGAATCTTAAACCTCATCGTCAGTGAAGAATCTTAAACCTCACCTTCAGTGAAGAATCTTCAACCTCATCGTCAGTGAAGAATCTTAAACCTCACCTTCAGTGAAGAATCTTCAACCTCACCGTCAGTGAAGAATCTTAAACCTCACCTTCAGTGAAGAATCTTCAACCTCACCGTCAGTGAAGAATCTTAAACCTCACCTTCAGTGAAGAATCTTCAACCTCACCGTCAGTGAAGAATCTTAAACCTCACCTTCAGTGAAGAATCTTCAACCTCACCGTCAGTGAAGAAGCTTCAACCGTCGCACAGAAACCTCTTCGTTTCATCGACGTGTCGCATCTATTTATCTATCGCCTCAAACACGTCAATAAAGAACCGCGATGTAATGAAAATACTTATATTTAAAATGTTGACCATAAACATTTGATGTCACTGAAAGAAAACCTGCAACATTAGAGGATTTGAATAGAAAAAAATTGTTATAAAATGAGATCGAAACACAAATATTAACATATAAGTATTTAAATCTTCTTGTTACGTTGACTTTATTGATCCCTCAGGAGATCTGCCTCGGGATCATCAGCTTCCAGTTCACAGCAGACCATAGTTTCATAAAAACAAGAACAAAGTGCAAATATAAAGAACAAAGTCCGAGGGATGACAAAGTGCAAATAATTGATAGGAAAGGAAATAAAACTAATTGTTAAATGTGTATTTAATTGTTATTAATAGAATGTTTTATCATTAAAGCAGACGTAAACAAAGGTCACATGCAACCGAGTGATTGTATTTAGTGGCTTTCAAGAGGTCAGAGTTCAATCATGAGACCGAGCAACCTTTATTATTACTTCAATCATCACCTCTTACATATATTTGACTCTTGAGTTTTATGAAATTAAAAAATATACATTTTATCATATATTAAAATTAAATGTTTATGAAATAAAACACTGAACAATAAAATAATAACTTGTTTTGCATGACTTTGGATTTTTCATTTTTTTTAACTCTATTTTTACAGTTAACTCTAATTATTTAACCTTTTTCCAAACAATTTAAGGCTCAAAGTCAAGAAAAATTGTCTTAAATGTTTATTTGATGGAAATAAACTGTAAATAGTTTTCTATTCATTTGACTTGTGCTGTTTGTTGTAAAATCATATTTAGAAATATATATATTTGTTGTCATTTTAAATCAAAGCATTTCTCTTTATCAACCTTTATTTTCCAGCAGTTATTGACGACCTTCGGGAGATTCTTCCAAACGTGACGTTCCTCGTTTGATTGACAGGCCTGTTCCTGACCTTGTTTGACTGAATGATAAATAAACGAGTCTCTAATGTCAACCATCAATTATTAAATATAATCATGTCGACGTTTGTTTATTTTAACAAATCATTTTCTGCTGAAAGGTCGTGAGATTTATTACGTTTGAATCTGAATGAACTGGATCATTAATAAAGAATAACTTTGATAGAGAAAAGTTATTTGATCTTTAAGTGCCTTCATTATTATTATTATTCTTTAATTCATTATTATTTATACTGTTACATATTTTGTTGAGTGAAATTATTCTATTAAACATAATAAGTAAGTAAGTTCGTAAGTAAAAGTTATTTGTAAAGATCTTTCTAAACCAGCGCTTTAACATCAGAATTCATTTTTTTATTATGTGTAATTTGAGTAATTATGATAAAGAAACTTTGATTATTTAAAAAGAAAAGTTTATAATTTTCTATTTAAAATATTCTTATCTGGTTAATTGTTTTTTAATAGAGAGTAAAGAGAAAAGAGAAAAAGACATTTATATTTGTATTTAAATTTCTGTCCTCAACTTTAAAATGTGGAAAAATATACACAATATATATTTTAAAATTAATACTTATACTCATATTTATACTGTTCTATTAAATATTCGATACTTTCATCAAAGTTACGTTTTTTTTTCCATTTGACTAATTTTCTTATTTAAATGAATGGAATTAATTTCTTCACTGTTTTGTTATCATTAACGTCTTTAAAGTCATGTTTTTGTCGTTTGATGTTGTTGTTTATTTGAACGTCTTTCATTTCGACTCCTGAAGACTTTCATCCTCGTCTCCAAGAAACGTCCAAATATAACTCGAGCCGACATTTGACCCCGTCGACCTGATTTAGTCTCTGACAGCAAACGTCCACACTCTCCGTCCACACTCTCCGTCCACACTCTCCGTCCACACTCTCCGTCCACACTCTCCGTCCACACTCTCTGTCCACACTCTCCGTCCACACTCATCGTCCACACTCTCCGTCCACACTCTCCGTCCACACTCTCCGTCCACACTCTCCGTCCACACTCTCCGTCCACACTCTCCGTCCACACTCATCGTCCACACTCTCCGTCCACACTCTCCGTCCACACTCATCGTCCACACTCTCCGTCCACACTCTCCGTCCACACTCTCCGTCCACACTCTCCGTCCACACTCTCCGTCCACACTCTCCGTCCACACTCTCCCTCCACACTCTCCGTCCACACTCTCCGTCCACACTCTCCGTCCACACTCTCCCTCCACACTCTCCGTCCACACTCTCCGTCCACACTCTCCGTCCACACTCTCCGTCCACACTCTCCGTCCACACTCGTCGTCCACACTCTCCGTCCACACTCTCCGTCCACACTCTCCGTCCACACTCTCCGTCCACACTCTCCGTCCACACTCTCCGTCCACACTCTCCGTCCACACTCATCGTCCACACTCTCCGTCCACACTCTCCGTCCACACTCTCCGTCCACACTCTCCGTCCACACTCTCCGTCCACACTCTCCGTCCACACTCTCCGTCCACACTCTCCGTCCACACTCATCGTCCACACTCTCCGTCCACACTCATCGTCCACACTCTCCGTCCACACTCTCCGTCCACACTCATCGTCCACACTCTCCGTCCACACTCTCCGTCCACACTCTCCGTCCACACTCGTCGTCCACACTCTCCGTCCACACTCTCCGTCCACACTCTCCGTCCACACTCTCCGTCCACACTCGTCGTCCACACTCTCCGTCCACACTCTCCGTCCACACTCTCCGTCCACACTCTCCGTCCACACTCGTCGTCCACACTCTCCGTCCACACTCTCCGTCCACACTCTCCGTCCACACTCTCCGTCCACACTCTCCGTCCACACTCGTCGTCCACACTCTCCGTCCACACTCGTCGTCCACACTCTCCGTCCACACTCGTCCTCCACACTCTCCGTCCACACTCTCCGTCCACACTCTCCGTCCACACTCTCCGTCCACACTCTCCGTCCACACTCTCCGTCCACACTCGTCATCCACACTCGTCGTCCACACTCTCCGTCCACACTCGTCGTCCACACTCTCCGTCCACACTCTCCGTCCACACTCGTCATCCACACTCGTCGTCCACACTCTCCGTCCACACTCGTCCTCCACACTCGTCCTCCACACTCGTCGTCCACACTCGTCGTCCACACTCGTCCTCCACACTAGTCGTCCACACTCGTCGTCCACACTCGTCCTCCACACTCGTCCTCCACACTCGTCGTCCACACTCGTCGTCCACACTCGTCGTCCACACTCGTCGTCCACACTCGTCCTCCACACTCGTCCTCCACACTCGTCCTCCACACTCGTTGTCCACACTCGTCCTCCACACTCGTCGTCCACACTCGTCGTCCACACTCGTCGTCCACACTCATCGTCCACACTCGTCCTCCACACTCGTCCTCCACACTCGTTGTCCACACTCGTCTTCCACACTCGTCGTCCTCACTCGTCGTCCACACTCGTCCTCCACACTCGTCCTCCACACTCGTCCTCCACACTCGTTGTCCACACTCGTCTTCCGCACTCGTCCTCCACACTCGTCCTCCACACTCGTCCTCCACACTCGTCCTCCACACTCGTTGTCCACACTCGTCTTCCGCACTCGTCTTCCGCACTCGTCGTCCACACTCGCCGTCCACACTCGTCCTCCACACTCGTCGTCCACACTCGCCGTCCACACTCGTCGTCCACACTCGTCGTCCACACTCATCATCCACACTCGTCCTCCACACTCGTCCTCCACACTCGTCGTCCACACTCGCCGTCCACACTCGTCGTCCACACTCGCCGTCCACACTCGTCCTCCACACTCGTCGTCCACACTCGCCGTCCACACTCGTCGTCCACACTCGTCGTCCACACTCATCATCCACACTCGTCCTCCACACTCGTCCTCCACACTCGTCGTCCACACTCGCCGTCCACACTCGTCCTCCACACTCGTCCTCCACACTCGTCCTCCACACTCGTCGTCCACACTCGCCGTCCACACTCGTCGTCCACACTCGTCGTCCACACTCATCATCCACACTCGTCCTCCACACTCGTCCTCCACACTCGTCGTCCACACTCGTCGTCCAGCGGGCGCCGCGGACGGAGACGAACATCAACCGTCGTCACGATCACAACACTTCTGACGACCTTCGACCACCTCGCCGCGACCTCTGACCTTGACTGTAACCATGACGACAGTGACACTGAGCTGCGGGGGGGCGAGACGGCGACGAACAGCCGGGTGCGACGACGTTGGCAGCTCCGGCTCTCGGAGCAACTGTTGAGACGGTTGCAATGCGACCTCTGACCTCTGCAGAAGCGCTAATGTAGGGTGTGAAGGAACAGTTTGCTCACGTTAGCGACTCATCCTGATGGACTTTGATCATAGAACGTGAGAAGGAAATGAAGGGATGGATGTCGCAGAATCATTCTAATAGTTTGAAAAGGTTATTTGAGAATAAATATTTTTTAAAAGTAATATAAGTCATCAAATATAATCAATAAAAATATAAAATAATTTAAATCAATTATTATTAAAATCATTTCAATCTTGCAATATAGAACATTCCTTTATTCATTTTCTATCACTTTATCCCTTGTGGGGGTCGCGGGGAGACTGGAGTCTATCCCAGTATCATAGGGCGAGAG
The DNA here is from genome assembly GCF_982586985.1 of Callionymus lyra. Taxonomy (NCBI): domain Eukaryota; kingdom Metazoa; phylum Chordata; class Actinopteri; order Syngnathiformes; family Callionymidae; genus Callionymus; species Callionymus lyra. The sequence continues at coordinate 27,098,398 of NC_141826.1, read as the reverse complement.
GCAGGGGACACTCAAGTCTGTCGCAGAGACAAAGATTCATGTTCTCTTGTGTATGATTTCAGCAGCAAAATATTGTCCGAACACAGAGAATTCTTCTTGTGATTAAATGAATCACGTCCAGCTCTGGAATGAGGACCAAGTGTGTCATTGCCAAGGACGTCTGAACACATCGAGGAAAAACAGAAAAACAACATCTCTGGTATAAACACAGGAAACAAAACAATGAGCTGCGACATGATTTGTTTTTGTTCTATTCAAATGATTCTCTGCAAATAGATGGTTCGGCGCTTCGGTCGTGAATTATTCATGGCTTACAGGTGAGAACGACGCACAGAATAATGCATGAAGAATAAATGTGTTGTGAAGCAAGAAGGTTGTGACGCTCGACTGGACGTCCTGAGACGAAACACGCTTCGATAATACATTACATTTGTTCACGACCTCCACAAAGATACAGCAAACGTTTGACTCGTAATGGATTTTTTCATTCAGAGTAGAGCCTAACGATATATCGGAAAAATATCCATATCGCGATATCGCCATGTGCGATATGTTTATCGAAAAAGTGCGATAGTTTATCATTTTCCATTGTATCAATCAAGAATTTCTTAAATACACACTTCGATCAATCAGTGTCACGTTCTGTAAAGTTGTCAATTTGTACTTCTATGTCTCGTTGTTGTTTACGTCTCCGTCCGTCTGTGAACTGTGCGGTGCAGCTAGTTAGGCTCGGTTGCTATGGCGACGCTTCTTAGCGCCGCACTAACAAGCTAAGTTGTTAGCGTCATTTATAAAGTGTTATGTGTGCGTGTACAAGGATTTATTATTGATTTGGTGGTATCACGACGCGCCGGCGGCTCCTCTCTGATGTCGCTCAGTTTGACGGGAAACCGAAGCAAGTCCCGCGAGACTGAGCGTTAGAAGAGATATTTTTCTACCATCATGTCGGCACCGAAGCGTTGAAATAAATAAGGGAAATATCATCGTTTTCCTTCTATAAACCCCTGGACCTACACTACAGTACTCAAGGCTACATTTTTAGGTGAAAGAAAAAAATATCGCATTAATATTAATCTCACAATCAAGGCCTAGGACGACTATGATGTGGACGTAGCGACATCAATTCCAGGCCAAACACACAATGAAAGACACTAAGAAGGACGAGGAAGATCAACAACAGCGTAGATCTAGCAAGTACTATATGAAGTAGTACTATTGTTACTCTGATGATGATTGTTTGAACTTGAACCAAACTGTGTACTATTGTATCATAAGTGTGTGTGTGTTCTTGTGATGTGTGCTGGACAATACTACACATATATACTTGTTACTACACTATTACAACACCAGAGTCAAGTACTGGACAATACTACACAAATATACTTGTTACTACACTATCACAACACCAGAGTCAAGTACTGGACAATACTACACATATATACTTGTTACTACACTATCACAACACCAGAGTCAAGTACTGGACAATACTACACATATATACTTGTTACTACACTATCACAACACCACAGTCAAGTACTGGACAATACTACACATATATACTTGTTACTACACTATCACAACACCACAGTCAAGTACTGGACAATACTACACATATATACTTGTTACTACACTATCACAACACCACAGTCAAGTACTGGACAATACTACACATATATACTTGTTACTACACTATCACAACACCACAGTCAAGTACTGGACAATACTACACATATATACTTGTTACTACACTATCACAACACCACAGTCAAGTACTGGACAATACTACACATATATACTTGTTACTACACTATCACAACATCACAGTCAAGTACTGGACAATACTACACATATACTTGTTACTACACTATCACAACACCACAGTCAAGTACTCGACAATACTACACATATATACTTGTTACTACACTATCACAACACCAGAGTCAAGTACTCGACAATACTACACATATATACTTGTTACTACACTATAACAACACCAGAGTCAAGTCCTCGACAATACTACACATAAATACTTGTTACTACACTATCACAACACCAGAGTCAAGTACTGGACAATACTACACCTATATACTTGTTACTACACTATCATAACACCAAAGTCAAGTACTGGACAATACTACACATATATACTTGTTACTACATTATCACAACACCAGAGTAAAGTACTGGACAATACTACACATATATACTTGTTACTACACTATCACAACACCAGAGTCAAGTACTGGACAATACTACACATATATACTTGTTACTACACTATAACAACACCAGAGTCAAGTACTCGACAATACTACACATATACTTGTTACTACACTATAACAACACCAGAGTCAAGTACTCGACAATACTACACATATATACTTGTTACTACACTATCGTGATGTGTGACTCTATTGTATGCTCATTGTGTGTGTTGTTGTGATGTATGACTATATTGTATCATCAGTGTGTGTGTGTGTGTGTGTGTGTGTGTGTGTTGTTGTTTTTCTGGAGGTGAAATCTTGTTGACCATAACCACACCCACTCTGCTGTGATTGGTAAATCATGGAGATCTGTCACCGCACGTCATCAATGGTCTCCACCTCCAAGGAACTTGTTGTATAAACAAAGCGTGATTACAGCTGGAGGAGGAGTGAAGCCATTATTACGTCATCATGGACTCTCGTAACCTCTCGTTCGTCCAGATTTCAGAGCAACTTTATAAAGTAATAAAGTGTAAAACATGGTCATGATGAGAAGTTACTGCGTCTTGAAGAGAAGAGTATTTACTGGAGTCAGGAGAGTTTAAGTTGATCTTTAATAAACTGATGACCTCGTGTTTCAACAACTATTCTCCCATAAAGCCTCTCCTGCTGCGTCTCTGATCCTCTGGTCTTCTGGACAAATCTGACGCTTCGTCATCATTCGCTCGAAGAGCTCGTCAGCAGAAAAAAGCTGAGCTTTGTCACGTTCAGTATTTACAGAGACAAACCAGGTCAAAGTACTTGAGAAGAAACTTGTTGCACGTCCGGGATGACTCACTGTAAATGGGTGAGTCGGGTCTAATCTGGGCCGCTCTGGTTCTGTCTGCAGACGCTGCCTCCACGGAGCCGTCAGTCTGGACCCACCGGGCCTGTTATTTTAAGGAGCTCAGCTGAGAGAGATGACAACATCACAGCATAAGCTGCTTACATTTCCTCAAGCACTCCCCGAGCAGCCGGGGATCTACGCTCTCGTCATATGCTACACCTCAGTGTGCGCGAGCACGACTCCCGGAGACATGGACCAATAGAAACGCAGCCTGGTGATGATGTCACAGTGACGTAGGTGAGACTCTGGGCTGGTAGAGAAGCTTCCAGTTTATAATTGAACGTGTGTGAGTTTGTGTGTTTTCTTCTTTCTTGCAGGTCATTAAAATCATATTGTATTGTGTGTAATATTCACAGTGTTTGTAATGTTTGTGTCATTACGTCCTCCACAGCGTAAAAATGATGACTGAGGACGAGAGGATACACTGAGTCCAGCAGCTTTTAAATCTGATGTTCGGACATATTTTGGTTTGAAAACAAATGAAAGTAGTTACGACTTCGTCAAGAGTCATGTGGTCTGTAAATACTACAATACCAGAGTCAAGTACTGGACAATACTACACATATATACTTGTTACTACACTATCACAACACCAGAGTCAAGTACTGGACAATACTACACATATATACTTGTTACTACACTATCACAACACCAGAGTCAAGTACTGGACAATACTACACATATATACTTGTAACTACACTATAACACCAGAGTCAAGTACTGGACAATACTACACATATATATACTTGTTACTACACTATCACAACACCAGAGTCAAGTACTGGATAATACTACACATATATACTTGTTACTACACTATCACAACACCAGAGTCAAGTACTGGATAATACTACACATATATACTTGTTACTACACTATCACAACACCAGAGTCAAGTACTGGACAATACTACATATATATACTTGTTACTACACTATCACAACACCAGAGTCAAGTACTGGACAATACTACATATATATACTTGTTACTACACTATCACAACACCAGAGTCAAGTACTGGATAATACTACACATATATACTTGTTACTACACTATCACAACACCAGAGTCAAGTACTGGACAATACTACATATATATACTTGTTACTACACTATCACAACACCAGAGTGAAGTACTGGACAATACTACACATATATACTCGTTACTACACTATCACAACACCAGAGTCAAGTACTGGACAATACTACACATATATACTCGTTACTACACTATCACAACACCAGATTCAAGTACTGGACAATACTACACATATATACTTGTTACTACACTATCACAACACCAGAGTCAAGTACTGGACAATACTACACATATATACTTGTTACTACACTATCACAACACTAGAGTCAAGGACTGGACAATACTACACATATATACTTGTTACTACACTATCACAACACCAGAGTCAAGTACTGGACAATACTACACATATATACTTGTTACTACACTATCACAACACCAGAGTCAAGTACTGACAATACTACACATATATACTTGTTACTACACTATCACAACACCAGAGTCAAGTACTGGACAATACTACACATATATACTCGTTACTACACTATCACAACACCAGAGTCAAGTACTGGACAATACTACACATATATACTCGTTACTACACTATCACAACACTAGAGTCAAGTACTGGACAATACTACACATATATACTTGTTACTACACTATCACAACACCAGAGTCAAGTACTCGACAATACTACACATATATACTTGTTACTACACTATCACAACATCAGAGTCAAGTACTTGACAATACTACACATATATACTTGTTACTACACTATCACAACACCAGAGTCAAGTACTGGACAATACTACACATATATACTTGTTACTACACTATCACAACATCAGAGTCAAGTACTTGACAATACTACACATATATACTTGTTACTACACTATCACAACACCAGAGTCAAGTACTGGACAATACTACACATATATACTCGTTACTACACTATCACAACACTAGAGTCAAGTACTGGACAATACTACACATATATACTTGTTACTACACTATCACAACACCAGAGTCAAGTACTCGACAATACTACACATATATACTTGTTACTACACTATCACAACATCAGAGTCAAGTACTTGACAATACTACACATATATACTTGTTACTACACTATCACAACACCAGAGTCAAGTACTGGACAATACTACACATATATACTTGTTACTACACTATCACAACATCAGAGTCAAGTACTTGACAATACTACACATATATACTTGTTACTACACTATCACAACACCAGAGTCAAGTACTGGACAATACTACACATATATACTTGTTACTACACTATCACAACACCAGAGTCAAGTACTTGACAATACTACACATATATACTTGTTACTACACTATCACAACACCAGAGTCAAGTACTGGACAATACTACACATATATACTTGTTACTACACTATCACAACACCAGAGTCAAGTACTCGACAATACTACACATATATACTTGTTACTACACTATCACAACATCAGAGTCAAGTACTTGACAATACTACACATATATACTTGTTACTACACTATCACAACACCAGAGTCAAGTACTGGACAATACTACACATATATACTTGTTACTACACTATCACAACACCAGAGTCAAGTACTCGACAATACTACACATATATACTTGTTACTACACTATCACAACATCAGAGTCAAGTACTTGACAATACTACACATATATACTTGTTACTACACTATCACAACACCAGAGTCAAGTACTGGACAATACTACACATATATACTTGTTACTACACTATCACAACACCAGAGTCAAGTACTTGACAATACTACACATATATACTTGTTACTACACTATCACAACACCAGAGTCAAGTACTGGACAATACTACACATATATCCTTGTTACTACACTATCACAACACCAGAGTCAAGTAATGGACAATACTACACATATATACTTGTTACTACACTATCACAACACCAGAGTCAAGTACTGGACAATACTACACATATATCCTTGTTACTACACTATCACAACACCAGAGTCAAGTACTGGACAATACTACACATATACTTGTTACTACATTATCACAACACCAGAGTCAAGTACTGGACAATACTACACATATATACTTGTTACTACACTATCACAACACCAGAGTCAAGTACTGGACAATACTACACATATATACTTGTTACTACACTATCACAACACCAGAGTCAAGTACTGGACAATTCTACACATATATCCTTGTTACTACACTATCACAACACCAGAGTCAAGTACTGGACAATACTACACATATATACTTGTTACTACACTATCACAACACCAGAGTCAAGTACTGGACAATACTACATATATATACTTGTTACTACACTATCACAACACCAGAGTCAAGTACTGGACAATACTACACATATATACTTGTTACTACACTATCACAACACCAGAGTCAAGTACTGGACAATACTACACATATATACTTGTTACTACACTATCACAACACCAGAGTCAAGTACTGGACAATACTACACATATATACTTGTTACTACACTATCACAACACCAGAGTCAAGTACAGGACAATACTACACATATATTGTTACTACACTATCACTATATATCATACTCGTCTATGTCCAGCAACAGCTTCAAACCTCCATGAACTCATCGTGAAATGATGAAAATTGTGAAAGAAACCATGATTTCTTCAAATAACAAAATCCAGTTCAACGCTATATTCTCAGCAAATGTGGATTAATTATTCTTTTGATAAATTAAGGAGGATTCTTGTAGATAAATCGCCGTTTGTCCTCGTTTCTTCAGAGCTTGAAGAAGCCCATCTGGACCAGCTGTGTTTCATTCTGACGACAGAGCCTGCAGGTCGATGCAGACGTTGAGATCAGTCACAGGTTATCGATGCAGACGTTCATCAGAGCTGCTGACTCCACTCACGTCAGCGAGACGCGAGCAGGAGAAACATCAGCTTTGATGGAAACCGAGAGAGAAAAGTCTGCGGCAGGAAAGACCACGACTTCACATCGTAGCTGCCGAAGAGTGACTCCAATTGTTTGATCAACTGATTATAAATGCTATCAAAAGAAATGAACAAATGTGAGATTAATGAAACATAATTAATTATTATAATTAATCTATTTTTTTTTTAATTAATGTGTTTTCAATCATGAGAAAATAAACATCAGTTGGTTACAAAGTGATGCCAATGAATAAAAATATACAAATAAACAAATATTCAACATTCACCACCTATATAAATATGTTACCAGTATATAGGCGTAAGACCTTCAATGTAATAACATGTAAAACATCTTGAAATAGTGAAATGGGCACCAAGAAATGAAGTTAATACTAGAGCTGCACGATATATCGAAAAATATCGATATTGCGATATTGTCACGTGCGATATGTATATCGAAAACATGTGCGACAATTTATAATGTTTCATTGTATAAATTAAGCCTTTCTTGAATGCGCACTTTGATCAATCAGTGTCATGTTCTGTCAAGTTTTCAATTTGTACTTCTATGTCTCGTTGTTGTTTACGTCTCCGTCTTGTTAGGCTTGTTTGCTATATATCTCGTCTCAGTTGTTTTCTTATAAGATCGTGAACTTCCAAACAAACCTGTCCGTCTTCACCGTATGCTAACGAGCTAAGTTGTTAGCGTCATCTATAAAGTGTTATGTGTGCGTCTTCACCGTATTGCTAACGAGCTAAGTTGTTAGCGTCATTTATAAAGTGTTTGCGTGTACAAGGATTTATTATTGATTCGGTGATATCGTGACGCGCCGGCGGCTCCTCTCTGATGTCGCTCAGTTTGGCGGGAAACCGAAGCAAGTCCCGCGAGACTGAGCGTTATAAGAGATATTTTTATACCATCATGTCGACACCGAAGCGTTGAAATAAATGAAAGGGAAATATTTCATCGTTTTCCTTCTATAAACCCCTGAACCTTCACTACTGTACTCATGGCTACATTTAATGTAAAGAAAAAATATCGCATTAATATCGATATCGCACTTCAAGACACTTATATCGAATATCGCACTAATTTACAATATCGTTCAGTCCTAGTTAATACAGAGGACAAGCATTGCTTGAATTTATATTATGAAATAATGATCAGTTGTGACTTAAAAAGAATATTTTTTGCATGAATGGAAAGTCATTGTAGGACTGATCGAACATTTGTGTTAAGTGAAAAATATCCATTGTCAGTACAAAATATATATTTATATATAAAAATGAGAGAACATAGGACATGTTTCACACTTTACTTGTTGTGAAAATGGTTAAATGTCTCTTAAACTGAAGGTTCTTCATACGACATGTTCTTCTACTTTTGTATGATTTGTTTTTATGTTTGTGATCCAAACACAGGAAACTTGAGGCGAGTCGAGTCATTTATTAATACGACAGAAATAAACTGGGTTTTAAAACTTTCTTCGTGTTTCTTAGTTAGTGTACTTTCTTTTTTCCGACGATAACGAGGGTCCAACATTCGCTGATTTATTCCAAATGTATTTTCATCCTCAGAGCTGCCGGATGAACGAGCGTAAATAAGCGACGTTTAGCCGCACGAACGTCCAGACTTCCATGTTCCTGCTTTCATGCGACGAGCTGGCGGCGGGATGTCGGCGCTCAACGTCTCATTAGCGAGCAGCGGTGGGTCGACATGATCTCTTTGCTCAGACAAACAACTTTATTCGTGGTGCCGGCGCTTTAATAAGTTACTTTCAAAGACTCTTAGCGAACACAGAGCGACAAACATGACCAGGTCACACTGAACCCAAATACTTCCAAACGTATTATCCACATGTTTTCGTGAGAATCCATCAAACTAAACTGCGACACGTGAAACACTTGCTTATGATTATAAACTTTTCTTATAAAACATTTTATCACGATAACGTCGACTTGTATCTGCAGAGGTTCTTGGGAACATCTGGTGGTCGTAGAATTAGTCAAGACGGCAACACTAGATCATATTATAGTAAATGATGTCAAAAGTATTTAAACTAAAAAAAACATCCACAGTCAAACGTTGTATCTGGATATGTTCATGGATATCAATTTCAAAAGTATCAAAACCATATTTGTTCATTTTCTTTCATTAGGCTTGATTTCCTGATATTAAGACGTGCACAACATACAACCTTAATTGTTTTTATTTATTTTTAGCACTATCTCAGAATTTGAACTTGCCGTTTCTATTCACGAATATTTGTATTATTTTAATATTTTATGTGTGACTGTATTAATGGTTACATGTTGTAACATGTTTTAATACAAATATTTCTATGAAATCAAGTTTCCTGACAACCCTGATAGCTCGTGTGTCAACATAAGATATAAGATGTTTCAAATAAACCCCTGATCGTCTGTAAATAAAGTATTCGCGTTAATAACTGTAAATAAAATATAAACATTTACACGGAGCTCTTCTGCACTATTTAAATGTAAGTATGTCCATGTCAGACATGTTTAGATGAACGAATATATAAACTGGAAATCAGTTAAAAGCATGTTTTCATTTGTTGTTTCTGATCACGGAGAGAAAAATCACAGACTCATTTAATATAAATAAGATTAAAATATGTAAATGAGTGTAAAGGGATGAACACGGCAGCGATTAATTCTACGTTGATTGGGATGAACGAAGGAAAAGTGTTTTTATTTGTGTGCACATACATATTAAAACATCTGAACATTTTTGTTTGTGCACCATTTTCTAGATTTGAGTGTTCGACCACATTTAGTAGAAGTTTAACAAACTTCTACGTACATGAGGCTCTAGTTCTCACTCGTTACATCTGTCGTTCAAACTCCTCTTGGGCCTGAACCTGCTGAACCTTCTACCATGATGTCTTCATTCCATTCAAGGAAAGCAAAGGACGACTAGAAATCTTCACCCAAAACAGGAAGCAACATCAAATAAAGGTGGGTAGGTAGAACTTTATTGATCCTCAGGAGGTCTCCTTCGGGAAATTGTTTTTTTTCCAAATCGTCTTTTTTGTGGGAGATGTTTGGAAAACAAACAACAACAACAAACGTCATCCAAACAAAGAAGTTCATGACCCAGATGGAAAGTAGCATTGAGCTAAATCTGGTGCAGCCATCTGTATAATGTAACTGAAACTAAACTAAACTAATCTGAAAGTAATGGCAGATCAGAATAATCCCGGCACCATAGCCACAACAACAACAACAACAACAACAACAACAACAACAACAACAACAACAACAACCCTAGCTAAAGAGAATCCAGGGACGTCCAGATGAGGAAACAAGGTACGATGAGGGTTGATTTAAGGAACATGACGGGACTATAGGGAGCCAATAAAACTTGAGTTTATTTGACAGATGGATGTGTTTATCAGAGAAGCTCGTTGTGACCAACGAACGTTTCTGTTTTGAGCTGAACGTCCAACTGTATCGTCAAAGAACAGCAGCTACACTTGAGGAACCGTGTTTGAAGATAGATCTGCGTGTCGTCTGCATAGCAGTGGAACCAAACGTTCTGGAGCAAAATATCTGATCTAGTTGTTTATTTATAAACTTGTTAACATTTTTAAAGAAACAACAATATGTATTTATTGTATTCATGTATTTGGATTGTATTTATTGATTTCTTTTTTTTTTTACATGTATTTATGGAGGTTTTTCTATCTATCCATCCATCCCTCCATCCATCTATCCATCCATCCATCCATCCATCCATCCATCCATCCCTCCATCCATCTATCCATCCATCCATCCATCCATCCATCCATCCATCCATCCATCCATCCATCCATCCATCCATCCATCCATCCATCCCTCCATCCATCCATCCATCCATCCCTCCATCCATCTATCCATCCATCCATCCATCCATCCATCCATCCATCCATCCATCACAAGAAACAGTTTCTCTCGACATTATCTTAAGGTTGTGAAACCTCTGTTGCCAAACACCACATGTGAGTTTGTTAATGAAATGAGATCAAGACTCTTGTTGTGTTTTAGTTTCTGATTCATCTTTCTAGTCAGTGTCGTCACTGACATGACAACAGTTGTCCAGACAAAGTCGTTAAGTAACATCTAGATGGAATTAAACATTTGACACACTTTTTGGAAAATAAAAAACATATATAAAATGTTGATGAGTACGGATTCAAAGAACCAATGAGGAACGTCGTTGCTGTTGGGATGTTTACTTTCGTTTTACGACATTCTTGTTACGCAACTTTCTTCTGCCAATTATTGTGGAAAATAAAAAACAGTCGGATCTGAAAGTGTGAAAAAAACACACTCGTGCCAGGTGTTGTTTTTGTTCTAGATATTCACACCAGTAAAAAAAAGGTGATGTATCACTCTGACACGAATCCACAGATGCTTCAATTGCATCATTAAATATCTGTAAAGTTGCGTCATGTGACCCGCAGAGGACGGCGATCATCGACGGTGGGACGACGGATGCGAGTGGGAACCGTCGTAAAAGTGTATTCGTTCTAGTGTTTTGCCAAGTCAGGATGGAAGCGTCTTCTGCCAACACCAGACTGGAGCCGAGCGGCCATCTGTTCCTCGGAGCTACAGCATCTCACGCCCACACCGGCTCCACGCATAGCGGAGGTTCTCACGGAGTCATGTTGTTCGTGGTCATGCTACACACCGACCTCAGACTCACACCGCAGATACAGCGATGATGTCATCAGTTCACTCGGTCACATGACTCTCGTCTAACATGTTTGATATTACAACTTTATTGACTCTACACACTCAGAGGAAACCATTGCTGTGTCTCAAATCACATACTTCTCTGAGTATACTAGAAGTTAGTATGCATCAGGATAGTGTACGTACTAACTAGTAACTAATCCTCCACAGATAGTATGTCTCAAACATACTTCTCTTAGTATACTAGAAGTTAGTATCATCAGGATAGTGTACATACTAACTAGTAACTAATCCTCCACAGATAGTATGTCTCAAATCACATACTTCTCTGAGTATACTAGAAGTTAGTATCATCAGGATAGTGTACGTACTAACTAGTAACTAATCCTCCACAGATAGTATGTCTCAAATCACATACTTCTCTTAGTATACTAGAAGTTAGTATGCATCAGGATAGTGTACGTACTAACTAGTAACTAATCCTCCACAGATAGTATGTCTCAAATCACATACTTCTCTGAGTATACTAGAAGTTAGTATCATCAGGATAGTGTACGTACTAACTAGTAACTAATCCTTCACAGATAGTTTGTCTCAAACATACTTCTCTTAGTATACTAGAAGTTAGTGTGCATCAGGATAGTGTAAGTACTAACTAGTAACTAATCCTCCACAGATAGTATGTCTCAAATCACATACTTCTCTTAGTATACTAGAAGTTAGTATGCATCAGGATAGTGTACGTACTAACTAGTAACTAATCCTCCACAGATAGTATGTCTCAAATCACATACTTCTCTGAGTATACTAGAAGTTAGTATCATCAGGATAGTGTACGTACTAACTAGTAACTAATCCTCCACAGATAGTATGTCTCAAACATACTTCTCTTAGTACACTAGAAGTTAGTATGCATCAGGATAGTGTACGTACTAACTAGTAACTAATCCTCCACAGATAGTATGTCTCAAATCACATACTTCTCTGAGTATACTAGAAGTTAGTATCATCAGGATAGTGTACGTACTAACTAGTAACTAATCCTCCACAGATAGTATGTCTCAAATCACATACTTCTCTTAGTATACTAGAAGTTAGTATGCATCAGGATAGTGTACGTACTAACTAGTAACTAATCCTCCACAGATAGTATGTCTCAAATCACATACTTCTCTGAGTATACTAGAAGTTAGTATCATCAGGATAGTGTACGTACTAACTAGTAACTAATCCTCCACAGATAGTATGTCTCAAACATACTTCTCTTAGTACACTAGAAGTTAGTATCATCAGGATAGTGTACGTACTAACTAGTAACTAATCCTCCACAGATAGTATGTCTCAAATCACATACTTCTCTTAGTATACTAGAAGTTAGTATCATCAGGATAGTGTACGTACTAACTAGTAACTAATCCTCCACAGATAGTATGTCTCAAATCACATACTTCTCTTAGTACACTAGAAGTTAGTATCATCAGGATAGTGTACGTACTAACTAGTAACTAATCCTCCACAGATAGTATGTCTCAAATCACATACTTCTCTTAGTACACTAGAAGTTAGTATCATCAGGATAGTGTACGTACTAACTAGTAACTAATCCTCCACAGATAGTATGTCTCAAATCACATACTTCTCTTAGTATACTAGAAGTTAGAATCATCAGGATAGTGTACGTACTAACTAGTAACTAATCCTCCACAGATAGTATGTCTCAAATCACATACTTCTCTTAGTATACTAGAAGTTAGTATCATCAGGATAGTGTACGTACTAACTAGTAACTAATCCTCCACAGATAGTATGTCTCAAACATACTTCTCTTAGTACACTAGAAGTTAGTATCATCAGGATAGTGTACGTACTAACTAGTAACTAATCCTCCACAGATAGTATGTCTCAAACATACTTCTCTTAGTACACTAGAAGTTAGTATCATCAGGATAGTGTACGTAGTAACTAGTAACTAATCCTCCACAGATAGTATGTCTCAAACATACTTCTCTTAGTACACTAGAAGTTAGTATCATCAGGATAGTGTACGTACTAACTAGTAACTAATCCTCCACAGATAGTATGTCTCAAATCACATACTTCTCTTAGTATACTAGAAGTTAGTATCATCAGGATAGTGTACGTACTAACTAGTAACTAATCCTCCACAGATAGTATGTCTCAAATCACATACTTCTCTTAGTACACTAGAAGTTAGTATCATCAGGATAGTGTACGTACTAACTAGTAACTAATCCTCCACAGATAGTATGTCTCAAATCACATACTTCTCTTAGTACACTAGAAGTTAGTATCATCAGGATAGTGTACGTACTAACTAGTAACTAATCCTCCACAGATAGTATGTCTCAAATCACATACTTCTCTTAGTATACTAGAAGTTAGAATCATCAGGATAGTGTACGTACTAACTAGTAACTAATCCTCCACAGATAGTATGTCTCAAATCACATACTTCTCTTAGTATACTAGAAGTTAGTATCATCAGGATAGTGTACGTACTAACTAGTAACTAATCCTCCACAGATAGTATGTCTCAAACATACTTCTCTTAGTATACTAGAAGTTAGTATCATCAGGATAGTGTACATACTAACTAGTAACTAATCCTCCACAGATAGTATGTCTCAAATCACATACTTCTCTTAGTATACTAGAAGTTAGTATCATCAGGATAGTGTACGTACTAACTAGTAACTAATCCTCCACAGATAGTATGTCTCAAACATACTTCTCTTAGTATACTAGAAGTTAGTATCATCAGGATAGTGTACGTACTAACTAGTAACTAATTCTCCACAGATAGTATGTCTCAAACATACTTCTCTTAGTATACTAGAAGTTAGTATCATCAGGATAGTGTACGTACTAACTAGTAACTAATCCTCCACAGATAGTATGTCTCAAACATACTTCTCTTAGTACACTAGAAGTTAGTATCATCAGGATAGTGTACGTACTAACTAGTAACTAATTCTCCACAGATAGTATGTCTCAAATGAAACTCTGCTGCTACACACTAACAGGAAGTGACGTGACAGCTTCTTCTTCTACTTCTATTTAAAGATGGTTTCAACCAGCTGTAGGAACACTAGCGACACCTGCTGGCAGCACGTTTTGCAAGTTTGGAAAAAGAAATAAAGAAAAAATATGAGAAACGAAATATTTGCGAGATATTTAAGCTGGTATCAGCAGCAAAGACGAAGACATCCTTCTACTGCTGCTGAAAATACACCTGTAAGTATATGAATATATATTTATACATATATATGACGTAACTTCTGTTTACAACGTCACTAAGATGGAGTCGTTTAGTATAAAAAGTGTCCATCGATCCATACTCAAGTTTGTGAACGTTTTAGTGACAATTAAGTGTGCATGACGAACTAAATTTCACATACTAAGAATTGAGACGCACTTACGTACTAAAAATACTAACTTTGAGTACACAAGTATGCGATTTGAGACACAGCACATGTTAGTGAAGCTCCAGCTGATTGGACCACAAGTGACAACATCAACCAATGGGAGGATTTCTTAAGATCACGTTACGTCCAAACAAATCAACGAGGAAAAGAAAAGATCACAGTTGTCGACGTTTCTTCAGTTGTGTCTCCACCAGGAACGTGTGAAAGTATTTTTACAGGCGATGACGTGTGTGAAGCGCGAGGATCGGCCTCCATACAGTCCAACAACACATTCAGTTCAGCGACAACAAAAGCCTCGAGCGAGTCTCGGCGAACGCACAACGTCCGAAAATAGAGTCGGACTGTCTGGACGAGAGAACGACGACGGCTGAGACGACAGGACGTCGCTTTGAAGCTCAAAATAGCATAAATTAATCATGCATTTACTCAACATACTTTAAATAAACATCTGTGGCAACAATTGATGTCAATCAAGTTTGGATGTATTGTATTTGAAAATAAAACAAACCAATGAAGTGCAATTTCAAGTTAAAAAGAACAACATGTTCCCAAAGGAGTGACTTTCATTTGACTTATTATTATTATTAATAATATATTTAAAAAAAAACCTTTCACGAGTCGATTACTGTGTTTTAATGTGTTCTATTGTGACAAGAGGTGATAATACTGCAGTATTCCAATAAATCTGATCGATCAACCCTAAAACAATCAACGAAAAATGTTTATTTCACTTCAGTCACACATAAGTTTAATGATTCAAAAATGTGTCAAAATATATTTAAGGGATAAAAAACAAATGTTTGTGGAATTACATAATTGATAGTCAAATATTAATACAAATATAAATTCTTTACTTCTACCAAAGATCATAATCCTCGTAACAAACTTCCTCATCTCAGGCAAAAATCTCCTCAAACGTGATTTTATATGTTGTATTTATCAAGTTCTAAATAATTAAATTCAAATCATTCATCTCGTCTCATGTCTTTGATATAAAATGTAAACAAACAAACACATCATGTATTTTTGACAGTTAAAGTTCTTAATCAATTGTTTGCAAACATTATTTTACCTGAAAATAACTCGATAAACCATGAAAACAAGTCGCTCTGTTTTGTATCCAAACACTGGAAATGAACGAGTGATGACAAATCTCCAGTGAAGGTCAGAAGCAGCACGTTTACAGTAAAGATCTTCACAAATAATTGGATCGGTTCATAAAAGCTTGTTTTTACAACGACGATGCTTTTAATGCCACGATTTCCCGTCGTAACCTTTAAGCGAAGCTGCAGCGTTTCAGCTTCGCATGCAACCTTTTCGTGTTTCCTGGAGCTCTGGTCCTCTTCATGGTCACCAGATCCACCAGATCCACCCTTCCTGACCTCGCCTTCCTCCTCCTCACTCTCTTCCTCCTCGTCACTCTCTTCCTCCTCGTCACTCTCTTCCTCCTCGTCACTCTCTTCCTCCTCGTCACTCTCTTCCTCCTCTTCACTCTCTTCCTCCTCGTCACTCTCTTCCTCCTCTTCACTCTCTTCCTCCTCCTCACTCTCTTCCTCCTCCTCACTCTCTTCCTCCTCTTCACTCTCTTCCTCCTCGTCACTCTCTTCCTCCTCTTCACTCTCTTCCTCCTCTTCACTCTCTTCCTCCTCTTCACTCTCTTCCTCCTCGTCACTCTCTTCCTCCTCGTCACTCTCTTCCTCCTCGTCACTCTCTTCCTCCTCCTCACTCTCTTCCTCCTCTTCACTCTCTTCCTCCTCGTCACTCTCTTCCTCCTCGTCACTCTCTTCCTCCTCGTCACTCTCTTCCTCCTCTTCACTCTCTTCCTCCTCGTCACTCTCTTCCTCCTCGTCACTCTCTTCCTCCTCGTCACTCTCTTCCTCCTCGTCACTCTCTTCCTCCTCGTCACTCTCTTCCTCCTCGTCACTCTCTTCCTCCTCTTCACTCTCTTCCTCCTCTTCACTCTCTTCCTCCTCTTCACTCTCTTCCTCCTCGTCACTCTCTTCCTCCTCGTCACTCTCTTCCTCCTCGTCACTCTCTTCCTCCTCTTCACTCTCTTCCTCCTCGTCACTCTCTTCCTCCTCGTCACTCTCTTCCTCCTCTTCACTCTCTTCCTCCTCTTCACTCTCTTCCTCCTCTTCACTCTCTTCCTCCTCTTCACTCTCTTCCTCCTCTTCACTCTCTTCCTCCTCTTCACTCTCTTCGTCTACACACACTAAACAAATGATGGGACTCATTTTGTATTGATTATCATGTATTAATTATACTTTAAATCAATATAGTACAACTTCCTGTTGTCATTGAAAAAAAAGATTAGTTAAATCTTGAGGTTAGTTTGCAAGATGAGCTTCTTTAACGTGGAAATGTTTTGCTAACTTCACTAACATAATCATAAATTAAGTTTTGTGTGAAAAGACTTAAAGCTCCAATATGTGAAATTGAAAATATGACTTCTGGCTCCCCCCTAGTGTCCGTACAGTGTAACTGCAGTGTCGTAAAATCATCTAGAACTCGAAAAATGTCCACGTGTAAATGTTTGAAGACACTTGTTGTGTTACAAAGATGCTTGAAGCTCACAAAGGTCGACTTCCTGTTATTTAAAGTGTTTCTGTGTTAAAAATGAGTCGTGCTAACGTCACCACGACCTCTTGTCTCTTCGCATCGACATGTTTTGTCCTTCGTTTGCACCTTAAGTTCTGCTCCTTTAGAAATGACTTAAAGCCCCCATATGTAGAATTGAAATATGTTTTCTGGCGCCCCCCTAGTGTGTGTACAGTGTAAATGCAGTGTTGTAAAATCAAAATAAATGCAGTTAAATGCAGTTTGACGGACAAAGAAGAATGTTATTTATAAAGACAACACAAAAATCTTGTGTCTTTCAGTTGCAACAATTGAAAGCAGTTTGTGATCACATCGTGAAGATTGTTTTTACAACAACAAACATCACATAAAATAAATGACAAAAATAAACGTGTCTAATATAGAATATGGACGTGGTTGATCTGTTCAGGGTGTCCCCTGCATCTCTCCCTTTAGAGCTGGGACAGGCTCAGATGAGGGAATTTTTTTTTTTTAAAGGAATGTTTTATATTTTTGCTTTAAGTAAAACAAATAAAAGTGTTACATGTTAAAGTGACGCAAACATTAAAATTTCAAGACACAACATTCTTAAGTGACTTTTCTCACATGAAACTTCCAAGATCTAAAGAAGATGGAGCATGGATGCTCCTCCCATGATGCAACATTAATAGACTCAGAGACTCATTCGTTCCTCGGGCTGTTAGACTTTATAATTCTTATAATTTTAGGGATTGGAGTGAAAAGATGATGTTATTCTACGTTAATCTTTGTGTTATTTTCCTTCGATCTATGGTGGTAATATTTGCACTTTGTTCTTTTATTTGACTTTGTTCTTGTTCTTGTTTTTATGAAACTATTATCTGATGTGAATTTGAAACCTAATATCCCACTGATCTCCAGAGGATTAATAAAGTCTATCTATTCATTCATTCATTTTCTATCGCTTTATCCTTTATGTGTGTCGCAGGGAGACCAAGTCTAGTCTATCCCAGTATCATAGGGCGAGAGGCAGGGGACACCCTGGACAGGACGCCAGTCTGTATCAGGACCAACAAAGACAGACCACCATTCACACACACACTCATAACTACGGACAATTTCCCCAAAGTTCTCAATCAACCTCTGTATGTTTTTGGACTGTGGGAGTGTCCGGAGTAAACCTTATCTAATCTAATCTAATCTAATCTAAAAGTGTGCGAGAGCGATGGAGTCAAAATGGAAGAACTATCAAGTGTTTTGTTTCTTCGAGCGACATGTTTCAACACGTGGACCTGAAGACACCGACGTCATCTCTCGTTCACAGACGACAAGAACCACGTCTTCGTTTCCAAACCCCCGGAACCCCCGAGAACAACCTCCTCCTGCAGCCTCCGTTTCCGACCAATGGCGTGGCTCCGCGTGGAGACCCGGTGACGACTGTCATCACAGGAAGCCCCTCAACCCTCCTCAACCCTCCTCAACCCTCCGCCCACTCGTCACATCCCTGCTTATCGGGGCTTTGTTGCCGTGGCAGCCACTCATTATGGAAATGTCTTGATGCAGGTTTGAAGCTCCAGACGCCAGAAGATGTTCCAGGGAAGCAGAGATTCAGCTTCTGAACAACAGACCGTCGCTGGTTTCATTGTAAAATATATCATATAAAGATATTACGTTTCATTTTTGAAACATGTTGATTTTCTATAGAATTAACCACGTGAATCTCTATGATGTCCATGAATGAATGACCTTGACTCTTGATGGTTTAATAGTTTAATCCTCTTAAAAATCATCTAAATTCAATATAGAAATGTTGTTATAACAGAACCATCTTTCCAGACCGATCCAAACGAGCACAGATCCACTCGCTCTCTCTTTTAAATTCACGTTAAGCTGTGATGAGATGAACTGATGCGTCACATGACCGTCTGTGCGTCGTGTGATTGGCTGAAAACTTGGATCCAATTTAGAAAATACAATATCTGAATTATTGGAATTTAAATATGTGTGAGAAGAAAAAAATCATCATTTTGTTTTATAAAAATAATAATATTTTTTCAAACGTTCAATACAAAGATTATTTAATTATGATTCAACGCTTAAAAAGAACAATTATTTTGAATTATTTTAAGATTATTTTTTATTTTTATTTAATATCTGGAACGAGAATATGAAACTATGTGTAAAAAATATCTTATTCATTTAAAAAATTATGGGAATTTCATTCATTTTCTACCGCGTTAATATGTTTTTTTTTTTTTTATTTAATTACTTTGCAAAACTAATTCAACCATTAATTAAAGAAAAAATCAAAATTATTCCCCAAAAAATGTCTATAATCAAAGTCTCAACAAATGTAAACGAATCCATCAAGTCCAGCAGCAGCAGCTCAGAGCGACAGATCGAGTGGATCCTGCAGTTTGACGGACAGCTGGTCCACGTGTGGTCAGTGGAGACTGTCATTAATTAATTAATAATTAACGAGCACATCTATAAACCTCTCCTTCACTTCACGGCCGTGTCGCGTTAATTGACTTTTTATGGCTGTAATTACCAGCACGACTCGGTGGATTTGATCAACTGTTGGAACAATCGTTCGTTTCGATCCCTGGACTCTGAACAAATCCTTCGCTTCCAACAAAAGAAGAAAAGATAAATATATTATATATTTATATACATCAGGAGACGTTATTATAGTCGTCTTTATAGTCAAGGACCTGCAGATAAAAACAGTAAAAATTAATGCTATAGAGTTTGTGTTTCACTGTCACACGTTTACAGGATCGACGTCTTCATGACGAGCAACACAGAGCTTTAGGACTTTATTTGAGTCTTAAAAACTGGATTATTTACTGTGACAGGAAGTGAACCGCGATTCAACCGCGATTCAACCGCGATTCAACCGCGATTCAACCGCGATTCAACCGCGATTCAACAGCGATTCAACCGCGATTCAACCGCGATTCAAAGGCGATTCAACCGCGATTCAACCGCGATTCAACCGCGATTCAACAGCGATTCAACCGCGATTCAACCGCGATTCAACCGCGATTCAACCGCGATTCAACCGCGATTCAACCGCGATTCAACAGCGATTCAACCGCGATTCAACCGCGATTCAACCGCGATTCAACCGCGATTCAACAGCGATTCAACCGCGATTCAACAGCGATTCAAAGGCGATTCAACCGCGATTCAACCGCGATTCAACCGCGATTCAACAGCGATTCAACCGCGATTCAACAGCGATTCAACAGCGATTCAACCGCGATTCAACCGCGATTCAAAGGCGATTCAACCGCGATTCAACCGCGATTCAACCGCGATTCAACAGCGATTCAACAGCGATTCAACCGCGATTCAACAGCGATTCAACCGCGATTCAACCGCGATTCAACCGCGATTCAACAGCGATTCAACAGCGATTCAACCGCGATTCAACCGCGATTCAACCACGATTCAACAGCGATTCAACTGCGATTCAACCGCGATTCAACCGCGATTCAACCGCGATTCAACAGCGATTCAACAGCGATTCAACAGCGATTCAACCGCGATTCAACAGCGATTCAACCGCGATTCAACCGCGATTCAACCGCGATTCAACAGCGACTCAACAGCGATTCAACAGCGATTCAACCGCGATTCAACAGCGATTCAACCGCGATTCAACCGCGATTCAACAGCGATTCAACCGCGATTCAACAGCGATTCAACCGCGATTCAACCGCGATTCAACCGCGATTCAACCGCGATTCAACAGCGATTCAACCGCGATTCAACAGCGATGCAACCGCGATTCAACCGCGATGCAACCGCGATTCAACCGCGATTCAACCGCGATTCAACCGCGATTCAACCGCGATTCAACAGCGATTCAACAGCGATTCAACAACGATTCAACCGCGATTCAACCGCGATTCAAACGCGATTCAACCGCGATTCAAACGCGATTCAACAGCGATTCAACCGCGATTCAACCGCGATTCAACAGCGATTCAACCGCGATTCAACAGCGATTCAACCGCGATTCAACCGCGATTCAACCGCGATTCAACCGCGATTCAACAGCGATTCAACCGCGATTCAACAGCGATGCAACCGCGATTCAACCGCGATGCAACCGCGATTCAACCGCGATTCAACCGCGATTCAACCGCGATTCAACCGCGATTCAACAGCGATTCAACAGCGATTCAACAACGATTCAACCGCGATTCAACCGCGATTCAAACGCGATTCAACAGCGATTCAAACGCGATTCAACCGCGATTCAAACGCGATTCAACCGCGATTCAACAGCGATTCAAGTAAACAAGTAAAACTCAGTAAACGAGTGAATCTCTCTCCTCACCTGTGAACACGATCACTGGGTAGAGACACAAAGATTTAGCTGCTGCCCCCTCGACCCAGAATAAGACCAAGGGGGAAATAGAATTAAAAATTAACAAAATCATGAAGCGATAAACAAACAAATTAAAACACTGACCTATTTTTAATTTTAGTTACGATGCTCAAAATTTAAAAACTCTTCTCAAAGTTTTTTTTTTCCTGCATTTTGCATTTTTCTATATTTTGGTTCTAAAAGATTATTTAAAGAAACTGCGAGTTAAAATATAAAATGCAACGACAACCGTCGTGTTTCCTTCACTGCTCTGGTTCTCTCGAGGTTTTAATCTTCAAAAAAGAGACTCGGCGTCTTCTGGTCTCACAGATGGAGCTGGGATTTGTTCCCTCGTCAGATTTGTTCCCTTGTCGCGGCCAACTCTGGCGGAGGAATCAC
This sequence comes from Callionymus lyra, assembly GCF_982586985.1. Lineage (NCBI taxonomy): Eukaryota > Metazoa > Chordata > Actinopteri > Syngnathiformes > Callionymidae > Callionymus > Callionymus lyra. The sequence goes on along the minus strand of NC_141826.1, from coordinate 27,075,816 downwards.
GAGTCGCTCCCAGATCGACGTGGAGAAATAATCTGTCCACCTGGACGAGGGTTTGACCCCTGAACTCATCTCAGTGGAGCATGATGGGAATATTTCCAGAGCCAAGAGATTTGCTTAAAAGCCGCGGTGACACACTTCTACACACTTCTACACACTTCTACACATATCTACACACTTCTACACACCCCCACACGTCTACACACTTCTACACACTTCTACACACCTCTTCACACTTCTACACACTTCTACACACTTCTACACACTTCTACACACCCCCACACGTCTACACACTTCTACACACTTCTACACACCTCTTCACACTTCTACACATTTCTACACACCTCTTCACACTTCTACACACCTCTACACATATCTACACACTTCTACACACTTCTACACACTTCTACACACCTCTTCACACTTCTACACACTTCTACACACTTCTACACACTTCTACACACCCCCACATGTCTACACACTTCTACACACGCCTACACACTTCTACACATTTCTACACACTTCTACACATTTCTACACACCTCTACACACCTCTACACACCTCTACACATTTCTACACACTTCTACACACCTCTTCACACTTCTACACACCTCTTCACACCTCTTCACACTTCTACACACTTCTACACACTTCTACACACTTCTACACACACCCACATGTCTACACACTTCTACACACGCCTACACACTTCTACACACTTCTACACACTTCTACACACACCCACACGTCTTCACACTTCTACACACGTCTTCACACTTCTACACACTTCTACACACCTCTACACACTGTGGTGTGATGTCATCACTTTCATTGTTTGACATTTTCAAGTTAAAACATTATTTCAGTGTCGATGAAGTTAAATCTCTGCATCATTCGAAGAAAATGTGTCATTTATGTGGAAAATATCATGAAAAACATGTTGCCATGAATAAAAAAAACACACAAATGCGACACAAATATAAGAATTTTATATAAGTTTCTATGTAAAATAATTTGAATTAAATGAATTCCTTCATTATTAACATGACGTTGGTGGTCAACAGTATCATATGTTCTATGAATCTGTGCTCCTTGGCTCCTCCCACCACAGATCCACCTGCCTGCCCCGTGATTGGACGATCCTGTCAATCCTCACCTGCACCAATCCTGGAGCACCTGAGCTCACACACCTGATAAAATCAAACGGTTAATAACAGTCACAGTCGCTGTTGTTTGGTGTAAAGCAGTCGACCTCCTCTGGCTGAGAACCTTCATGATTCCGGTGGTTCGTGAGTGAACTTTGTCTTGTTCAAGTACATTTGAAGGTCAACTTGTTAACATTACTAACAGTCTGTGTGACCTTGATTAGTTTTTGTTACTTTTGTTGTAGTTTTGACGGCTGTGAGCCTGTGTTTAAGTTGTTCGTTCAAGAGTGAAAACTAAGGTTTTTATTCCCATTTGTTTGAATTCAACTTTGTATCTTTATTTTTGGAATAACATCTTTCTGCCTGAGTTGTTATTGTTTAATCCGATTATGAATTTGTTCTATTAAAGATTTATTTTCTTTAAACCAATTTCCTCTGGTTATTTGTTATTTCTACTTCACTCTGACGATCTGGGGTCGTAACGAGCTCTGAGAAGAAGTTTGTTGTAGATTAAAGTCTCGGGTATTTAAAATATTTTAAATTCATGTCTGGACTTATTATTAATTCTTTCATATATTAATTCATTTATAACAATAATTAATTCACATGTATTGGCTTTATATATTTGAATTCTTCTAATAGAATATCAAACTATGTGTAAAATATATATATATATATTTTAATATTCAATTTTAATTAGATTTTAAGAAAAACAAAACGAAATTATTGAATTGAAAAATGCAACCTAAATTAAAACAATAAAACTTTCAACATTTAAACTGTGGAAAGAAACCAGAGTACCTGGAGTAATCCTACAAAGCACAGGGAGAACATATGAACTCAAAAAACAAATAAATAAAATGACTCTGATCTGAACTATGGTTCAACTGCGATCCAAACCACATATTGTGTCAACAGTTACGCTGACGATGCACTGATCTGTGTTGGAGAAAAGAGAGCTGAGCTAAAGGACAAATCTCTCCTCACCTGTGAACACCAGCTCTGGGTAGAGACACAAAGATGTAGATGCTGCCCCCTCGACCCAGAGTAAGAGGAAGTAGAATCAACAAATGTTAGAATCATGCCGCGATAAACAAACACAAAATAAAACACTGACCTATTTTTAATTGTATTTTCGAAGCTCAAAGACTCTCCGAGGCAACGATGTTCCGGCCAACGTTCATGGAACACTTTCAGATCCTCTGAAGACGAGTCGACTCGTACAAGAATAGTCTGTTCAGGACATTTTTAAACTATGATGTCATCGAAGAAACTTGTTAGTGAGAATAATGAAGATCCACGACGACCATGTGTCGCAGAAGTACAGGATAAAGTATTTTTGTTCAAAACGATCAATAAGTTTTATCCACATACTGTACGTTAAATATAAGAGACTCAAAGTTAAGATGTTGTCGAGTCAGAATCACGTCAATGTTTGAAGTGTTGAATATAAACATGAAAAAGAAAATATTTAGAAAATGTTTCCTGAGATAAACTTCAGCTCATTATAGGAAAGAATATTAACAGATGAGATCAAGAAAAACTACATCACGACACAGAAAAATACTTTAGTGGACAAGAAAAATACTTTGTAGAATAGAATTTTCTAGAATTTTAAATATATCAGTTTTGTTTGTCAAATCTACATGGTATTAAATAAAAATAAAATATTAAATAAAATAGATAAAAGTGTTTTTTCAATAAAAAATAAAAACGTGTAAAGACAAGGTTTAATGGATCATGTGCAACAACGTAAAATAACATATATATTACAATATTTTGAATTGTTTGAAACTTCAGTCCTCGGTTCCTATGATAGTTTGAGAGATATTTTTATCTGTGGTATCACTTAAAGAAACAGTGTCTTTGTAAAGTGTTACATATATTGAATTAAAAAGACTATGAATTAATAGATTTAGAATTTAACACATTTATTTTCCAATTATTGAAATGAAAATCTCACTCTGTTTAGAACCATATTTAAGTTTGATCCAGTAGATCTGTTGGTTTGGTCTGGTGACTCTATTACACCAACATTTACATATTGAATTGAGTAGAAATTATTCCGTAGAAAAACTATGTTCTGAAAGCTCTATAAATAATCGTGTTATTCTCGTCACTCACTCATAACTCGCTCAAATGACAGTTTGTGAAGATGGAGTGAAAACACGTCAACATCAAGTCAGGAAGTGTCACATCCACCTCGCGGCGCTTCAGTCGAGTCACGACCAGAACACGAAGCATCGCGACCTCGTCCTGAACGTTCCTGACACGTCTGAGGCGACACTTCCATCACATCAGTGTCTGAGTCCAGGAAACACGAGTGAGAGGAAGTTTACTCCGAGTAACACGAGGTCACTTCACTGGGGAAGAGCTGAGCCAGAGGGCAGAGCTGAGCCAGAGGGCAGAGCTGAGCCAGAGGGAAGAGCTGAGCCAGAGGGCAGAGCTGAGCCAGAGGGAAGAGCTGCCTTTCATGTCTGGGTTCTGATCAAAGGAAAGATAAGATGTTGAAGCACATCTTATCTTTCCTTTGATTTGATCTCACTGGTCCTTGTGTTTTATATATTTTAATTGTATTAGTTTATCCTTTAATTCTAGAGTCTTGTTGTAGTTTTACTAGTTTCTTATTGTCTTTATATATTATTCTCTGTGTATTTTACTATTTGTTACTCATTATTATATTTATCATTTTCTGCTGCTTCATAAATAAAAAGGTGGAAAAGCTACAAAAGATGTCGTAAACACATGCATGTTCTGGGGCCTGTGTTGAAACCCTGAACATGAATATCAAAGTATTTTTCCTTTTACTTGATCATCAATTTATAAATATGTATTTATTTTTATATTTTAAAATTCATGGTCTTGACGTCATTTAACTTAGTATTTTTGAAGAACCTTAAGTAGTTTTTATAAACATGTTCATGAAGTGAAAACATGTTTTAATATAAAATGAAGATATTTTTCTGCAAGCCGACACTGAAGGATACTTTTATATATTTGATATTTATATGATATTTGAATGTCAGGCGCAGCTTCGTCGTCGGTTGCGTGAGGTTGTCTCTGGTGTCAGCAAGTGTTAGATTGACGAGCGAACAGTGAGTCACTGGAGGTGCAGAGAGATGACGAGACACGTCCTCCACACTGATGGTGACACGACCAGAATTCTCCCAAAATAATGACTTTTACAATATTTGATAAAACTTCTTTAAAAGCAACACTGTAAGAAAGTAAATCACAATATTCACTGTATTGACTTATTATATACATATATATTATTACTATATTGTATTTATTGAAAAATCAAGTGAAATCACTTGTATATATTGAAAAGTTGAATTTCTTTTTTTTTTAATTAATCAAAATGTTATTGTTTTTTTAAGGGATGAACATTTGTTTTACACATAGTTTATTATTTTCCAATTATTCAATATTTTAATGTGTAACCTTTCAAAAGTCAATATAAGAATCTATTATGTCAGTTTGATATGATTGGATTTTAAAGGTTAAAATAAATGTTTTATCCAAACCAAAATATTATATATATATATATATATATATATATATATATATATATATATAATATTTGGATACTAAATCTCAAGGTTCACTACGACAATCATGGAAGTTTATGACCTTCTGCCTCAGATTCATGTTTTTTCTACTAGTTTAACTTCAAGAAATGAAAAGTACTGACTGAAAGAAAATATCATAATCATATTTTGTTTTATCACTTTTCCTTAAATGATGATATTTCAATGAATATATAAAAATAATTCAACGTTGAATTTAAAATGAACATGAAAATATTCAGAACATTTGTTCATTTTGTTTTGCAATTAATCTTCCCGCCTAAAGATGTCAGGAGTCGTTATGTCCTTAGCAGCTATAGGTAGAATGATGACTGAGGACGAGAGGATACAGTGAGTCCAGCAGCTTTAAAAGCTGATGTTTGGACATATTTTGGTTTAAAAACAAATGAAAGTAGTTACGACTTCGTCTACAGTCATGTGGTCTGTAAATACTACAACACCAGAGTCAAGTACTGGACAATACTACACATATATACTTGTTACTACACTATCACAACACCAGAGTCAAGTACTGGACAATACTACACATATATACTTGTTACTACACTATCACAACACCCTAGAGTCAAGTACTGGACAATACTACACATATATACTTGTTACTACACTATCACAACACCCTAGAGTCAAGTACTGGACAATACTACACATATATACTTGTTACTACACTATCACAACACCAGAGTCAAGTACTGGACAATACTACACATATATACTTGTTACTACACTATCACAACACCCTAGAGTCAAGTACTGGACAATACTACACATATATACTTGTTACTACACTATCACAAGACCAGAGTAAAGTACTGGACAATACTACACATATATACTTGTTACTACACTATCATAACACCAGAGTCAAGTACTGGACAATACTACACATATATACTTGTTACTACACTATCCCAACACCAGAGTCAAGTACTGGATAATACTACACATATATACTTGTTACTACACTATCACAACACCAGAGTCAAGTACTGGACAATACTACACATATATACTTGTTACTACACTATCACAACACCAGAGTCAAGTACTAGACAATACTACACATACATTAAATACTTGTTACTACACTATCACAACACCAGAGTCAAGTACTAGACAATACTACACATACATTAAATACTTGTTACTACACTATCACAACACCAGAGTCAAGTACTAGACAATACTACACATACATTAAATACTTGTTACTACACTATCACAATATATCATCAACATGCTCTTTACAAACACACTCCTAGTAAAGACTTGTTATATTTATAACGTCATAAAGAGAAACAAAGATTATTCTCTTGGTATCGATTCAAGATTCGACAGTACTCGGACAAATACTCAAACATTTCATTAGCAGTTCCTGAACAATGTTTTTTTTCTCTAACAACTTCATGAGATCAATTCTAATAAAAGGAAAATTATATTTCATCCATGATACTTAAAGTGCTTTTCTCAAAGAAAAAAAAAATTATAGTAAAATTTGCAATTAGGTTAAAAAAGGCCTTTTTTCAAATTATTTTTTGCTAAAAAATACTTTGAAAAATACTCAAATGTCATTTTATCTTTCAATCCTGGATCAGAGACTGAGAGACGAAGCATGTTTGGATACAAGAACCCACAAAAGAACCAGAAACAGGACCAACCCTGGGACACCCTGGAAATGAAGGGAGGGAACATGAATACAAAGAATCCCAGTGAGCGTCATTTCACCAGAAACCAAACTCCCATGATCCTCCTGGGGTGAGGTTGCTATGCTAACAGGACGTCGAAACACAAACGTCTATTTTTAACACCAGCAGCTATAAACAGGAGTCGAAGGTCATGTGACTTATTTCTCAAGTGAGATGTTTGTGTCGACATCGTTGCTTTGACGGACAGGTGAGTGACAGGTGAGTGACAGGTGACGGACAGGTGAGTGACAGGTGACGGACAAGTGACGGACAGGTGTGAGTGACAGGTGACGGACAGGTGACGGACAGGTGTGAGTGACAGGTGAGTGACAGGTGACGGATAGGTGAGTGTTAGGTGAGTGACAGGTGACGGACAGGTGACGGACAGGTGTTTTATGAAACATCGATTTCTCTCACCCTTTGTTTATGACATCTGTCGTTTAATCCTGCAGAATATTAGAGATTATTTATATTTATTTTAGATTATTATTAAGTAACTGCGATCAATTGTTGGAAGAATATAACACAATGAATGAAATACATATAATTAGATCAATTATTTAATAAAATAAATGAATATTTGGAGAGAAGTGTGCAAATAAAAATGCATTATTTAACGTCATGTTTAATTCTATAATCATTCATTTAAAATAAATGATTTTTGTATGTTCATTTCAACAGTTTATTAGGTGTTATTTTGTTTTAGTTTGATTATTTTAATCTTTGATCAATCAAACAGAATGAGAAAATGTTTATTGACACTATTGAAAAATAAAATGAGGAAAAAGAAATAAAAATACATTAAATAAAAGATTAATAAAATACAATACAATCAATTTAATTGGAGAGACCTGTACCTTAAGGTGGGCAATTTAATTTAATTTAAATTTACTTTGATTTGATTTGATTTGATTTGATTTAATTTAATTTAATTTAATTTAATTTAATTTAATTTAATTTAATTTAATTTAATTTAATTTAATTTAATTTAATTTAAGATGTTTCTCTGGTTCCTCTCAGCCTCGCGAAGGTCAGAGTCTCTGACACCAGATCTGTGTCGTCGCTGAAACACTGCAGTCAAAATAAAACACTTCATCGATCTGTGAACGTCTTTGAATCGCAGCTGAAACCTGACGACGTGGATCGAACCGTGAGACGGTAAATAAACCAGCATCGACACAAACACTGTTACACAACATATTGTTGTCACTTTGTTGTGTTACAAACATTAGCATTGTAGCTACCGTTAGCATTAACATGAAGATATTTATGAGACAATTCGATTTATTTAAATAACATTATGGATCATTTTTATTTAAAAAGGCAAATATGTATTAAAGCAATAGATTTATTTTATTAATTAAAAAAAAATAGTTTACTTTCCACATAAGATGAATGTAAAAGAAAATAACACGGTCCCCACATGTGCTTTAGAACCAGGACACGTGTGTGGGACATTTCATTAATTAAAAAGTAGATCAAGTTTTCAAGATATTATGACTGAAAATAATGAATAAAAACCAAATGAAACAAGATGGATGTGCATTTATAATATTTAAATCCAAACTGTCTGATAAAAAAAACATTTAGATTATTTAATTGTATGATTTTTGTATTTTTTATAATATTTTAGCTGTAGAAATATTTGTTTTATTTGCTGCTGAGAGTGATTTTAAATATGTTGTCGTATCGAGGACACGTTTAAAACGATTAGAAAGTATTTTGAAGAAGAGTTTGAGTCTTGAAGGAAGAAAAACTACAATGGTTTGTGTTTGACTTCAATGGAGTATTTATTGTTTATTTTCAGTATTTATTCTTTATTTACAGAGTATTTATTATTTATATTCAGTATTTATTCTTTATTTACAGAGTATTTATTCTTTATATTCAGTATTTATTTACATTATGGTGGGTTATATTTTTCTAAATATATTACAGTATTTTTCTTTCTTGAATTATTGAGATTGAAGTTTCTCGTTGGATTTTAATTGTTTTCCATAATTCAAGAAAAAAACGTTTCTCTAAAAACAAGGTCGTAAAATATTAACAAAAAATATATTCTTAAAAAATACATATATATTCTCTGAAAATATAAAGTAAATGGGTCAGAAAAACAATAATAAGTGAGAAAAAGAAAAATAACTGCCATAAAAATCTCAACGGAAAAATCGTTATCATGTTTCCTGAACAAAGTATATTGTGAATAAAAATGATAGAAAAATACTCAATAATTGACCCAAAAACACTTAAATATTCAAAACTCTCCAACAAGGCATAAATAATGAAAACAAACAATTTATTACTCAGAAAAAAACTGAAATAAAAACCACAAAAAAAAATAAAATAAAAATAAATAACATAATAATGTTAATAAAATAATGATAATTATCATTAAACATTAGAATAAACTGTTAAAGATCTTCAGTCGTGAAGAAAGAAAAACTATGATCTGAACATATAGTTGTTTATTTGACTTTAACGAAGCAAAGTCTCTCTGGTGTAAAGAAAGCCTGTGTGAGTGTGTGTGTGTGGGGGTGTGTGTGTGTGTGGGGGTGTGTGTGTGTGTGTGTGTGTGTGTGTGTGTGTGTGTGTGTGTGTGTGTGTGTGTGTGTGTGTGTGTGTGTGTGTGTGTGTGTGTGTGTGTGTGTGTGTGTGTGTGGCTCTGTGAGTGTGTGTCTGTGAGTGAGTGTTTAAAGTGTGTGTCTCTGTGTGTGTGTCTCTGTGAGTGTGTTTCTGTGAGTGAGTGTGCGTGTGTCTCTGTGAGTGTGTGTGTGTGTCTCTGTACGTGTGTGTGTGTAAAGTGTGTGTGTGTGTGTGTGTGTGTCTCTGTGAGTGTGTGTGTGTGTGTGTGTGTGTGTGTGTCTCTGTGAGTGTGTGTGTGTGTGTGTGTGTGTGTGTGTGTGTGTGTGTGTGAGTGTGTGTCTCTGTGAGTGTGTGTGTGTGTGTGTAAAGTGTGTGTGTGTGTGTGTGAGTGTGTGTGTGTGTGTGTGTGTGTGTGAGTGTGTGTCTCTGTGAGTGTGTGTGTGTGTGTCTGTGAAGAGTGTGTGTCTCTGTGAGTGTGTGTGTGTGTGTGTGTGTGTGTGTGTGTGTGTGTGTGTGTGTGTGTGTGTGTGTGTGTCTGTGTCTGTGAAGAGTGTGTGTCTGTGAAGAGTGTGTGTCTCTGTGAGTGTGTGTGTGTGTGTGTGTGTGTGTATGTGAAGAGTGTGTGTCTCTGTGAGTGTGTGTGTGTGTGTGTGTGTGTCTGTGAAGAGTGTGTGTCTGTGAGTGAGTGTCTGTGAAGAGTGTGTGTCTCTGTGAGTGAGTGTGTGTGTGTGTCTGTGAGTGTGTGTTTAAAGTGTGTGTCTCTGTGTGTAAAGTGTTGTCTTCGTCCACGTCTGATCACGTGACCTCTTCACCCTCAACACACACACATTCATGCTCTAAATGGAGACGTTAGTGTGTGTCAGAGACTCTCATGCAGGAGGTGGTTCCGGTCCCGGGTCAGTCCCGGGTCAGTCCCGGGTCAGTCCCGGGTCAGGTCTCATGCACCTGTGACAGGTGTATCACGCAGGTGTGACTCACCCTGGGCAGCATCCTTGTCTTCTCGAGGCTTCGCCACTTTCCCGCTCATAGATCCAGGTGTTGACGTAAAATCCAAATGTTCGTCACGTGCTCAGATCCCGCGCGCGACGACAGATAAGGTTCCTGTGGAGACACAAGCGCGCGCGTGAGCAGACAAAGGATCAGAGGCGCCGCGGGCGGCACATCAAAGGCAGCGGCGCGCGGGAATCCAACCGTCGACCGACCTGATCTCGTGCACGTGCGCCGCTACATCAACGCACGTCGAGGGGAGCGAGCGCGCGCGCCATGAGTCGCGGGGTGATGCATGGAGATGTGGCGTGACGTCACGAGGAGCCTCGACGAGAACCTTCTCGTCCTTGACGTGAGCACGCGCGAGAACAACTGATGATGGTGAAGAAGAAGAAGAAGAAGAAGATCTGGTCCTGATGCTGGTCCTGATCATCCACTGATGCTGGTCCTCCTCCTGGTGCTCGTGGTCC
>NC_141826.1:27025358-27060358 GCF_982586985.1 Callionymus lyra | reverse complement strand
CTCTGAGACTCTTCTGTGTGACTCTTCTCTGAGACTCTTCTGTGTGACTCTTCTCTGAGACTCTTCTCTGAGACTCTTCTGTGTGACTCTTCTCTGAGACTCTTCTGTGTGACTCTTCTCTGAGACTCTTCTCTGAAGACTCTTCTCTGAGACTCTTCTCTGAAGACTCTTCTCTGAGACTCTTCTGTGAGACTCTTCTCTGAGACTCTTCTCTGAGACTCTTCTCTGAGACCCTTCTCTGAGACTCTTCTCTGAGACTCTTCTCTGAGACTCTTCTCTGAGACCCTTCTCTGAGACTCTTCTCTGAGACTCTTCTGTGAGACTCTTCTCTGAGACTCTTCTCTGAGACTCTTCTCTGAGACTCTTCTCTGAGACTCTTCTGTGAGACTCTTCTGTGAGACTCTTCTCTGAGACTCTTCTCTGAGACTCTTCTCTGAGACTCTTCTCTGAGACTCTTCTGTGAGACTCTTCTCTGAGACTCTTCTGTGAGACTCTTCTGTGAGACTCTTCTGTGAGACTCTTCTCTGAGACTCTTCTGTGAGACTCTTCTGTGAGACTCTTCTGTGAGACTCTTCTGTGAGACTCTTCTCTGAGACTCTTCTCTGAGACTCTTCTCTGAGACTCTTCTGTGAGACTCTTCTGTGAGACTCTTCTGTGAGACTCTTCTCTGAGACTCTTCTGTGAGACTCTTCTGTGAGACTCTTCTCTGAGACTCTTCTCTGAGACTCTTCTCTGAGACTCTTCTGTGAGACTCTTCTCTGAGACTCTTCTCTGAGACTCTTCTCTGAGACTCTTCTCTGAGACTCTTCTGTGAGACTCTTCTCTGAGACTCTTCTGTGAGACTCTTCTGTGAGACTCTTCTGTGAGACTCTTCTCTGAGACTCTTCTGTGAGACTCTTCTGTGAGACTCTTCTGTGAGACTCTTCTCTGAGACTCTTCTCTGAGACTCTTCTCTGAGACTCTTCTGTGAGACTCTTCTCTGAGACTCTTCTGTGAGACTCTTCTGTGAGACTCTTCTGTGAGACTCTTCTCTGAGACTCTTCTGTGAGACTCTTCTGTGAGACTCTTCTGTGAGACTCTTCTCTGAGACTCTTCTCTGAGACTCTTCTGTGAGACTCTTCTGTGAGACTCTTCTGTGAGACTCTTCTCTGAGACTCTTCTCTGAGACTCTTCTCTGAGACTCTTCTGTGAGACTCTTCTGTGAGACTCTTCTGTGAGACTCTTCTCTGAGACTCTTCTCTGAGACTCTTCTGTGAGACTCTTCTGTGAGACTCTTCTCTGAGACTCTTCTGTGAGACTCTTCTGTGAGACTCTTCTCTGAGACTCTTCTCTGAGACTCTTCTCTGAGACTCTTCTCTGAGACTCTTCTGTGAGACTCTTCTCTGAGACTCTTCTCTGAGACTCTTCTCTGAGACTCTTCTCTGAGACTCTTCTCTGAGACTCTTCTGTGAGACTCTTCTGTGAGACTCTTCTCTGAGACTCTTCTGTGAGACTCTTCTGTGAGACTCTTCTCTGAGACTCTTCTCTGAGACTCTTCTCTGAGACTCTTCTCTGAGACTCTTCTCTGAGACTCTTCTGTGAGACTCTTCTGTGAGACTCTTCTCTGAGACTCTTCTGTGAGACTCTTCTGTGAGACTCTTCTCTGAGACTCTTCTCTGAGACTCTTCTCTGAGACTCTTCTCTGAGACTCTTCTCTGAGACTCTTCTGTGAGACTCTTCTCTGAGACTCTTCTCTGAGACTCTTCTCTGAGACTCTTCTGTGAGACTCTTCTCTGAGACTCTTCTCTGAGACTCTTCTCTGAGACTCTTCTGTGAGACTCTTCTGTGAGACTCTTCTCTGAGACTCTTCTCTGAGACTCTTCTGTGAGACTCTTCTCTGAGACTCTTCTCTGAGACTCTTCTGTGAGACTCTTCTCTGAGACTCTTCTCTTCCAGAACCAACGACAGTTGATGACGTCATGAGGCTGAAGAGCAAACGTGTGGAGAAGAAGAAACGACGTCGTGAGATCATCTCGACCATCAGTGACTTCATCGTTTTCAATGAAGGAATTAAAGAGAAACGTCTCAGTTTTTATGGAACTTTAACACAAACACGAGGTGAACCTTCTAGATCGACATGAAGAAGCTTCTAGAACGAGCCGAGGTCAGTGTAAAGGTCAGCGGGTCAGATTCTCACTGTGTCCTTCATGTCCCTGCTGACCTTTAGACAACACAACACACACTGTCTGAAACTTGTGTTTACACACAGCTTTTGTTTGCTTTAAATGTTGCTCCTAGTTTGTGTTTTATTATTAACTTAAATATCTGATGTTGTGGAATTAACGGATAAAAAAGTGACTCAAATTAAAGTTAAAACAAAGAACCGCAAACATGTATATAGTACAAGTTGAAATAATGTAAAAAAAAAAAAAGGCTAAATATAAAGGAATTACTTGTTTATTTACATAAAATGCGTTTAAAATGTAAAATGTTATCATTACTGCAACACAAGACCTGAAGTAAAGGTGAAGATATTATAGAAAATAATTTATAAAAAAATGATTCAGATTTAAATTACAAAGTGAGAAACACACAAATATATGCAACTAATCCTGAATAAGGCAAATCATCTGAATAATTATATGTTTATTCACACAGATTATTTAAAAATGCACTTAAATAAACATATGAAGAAGAATTTTGATCCATCAAAAACTGATCCAAATTAAGTAATAGTAAGTCTATGATTTTATATTTTTTAGTGTTTTCAGACACTTAACAATCTAAACAAGTTAGTAAAATCATTCTATGGTTGAATAATTTGGTTCATAACAGAGTCCAGGGGTCAAAGTTCCATCGGTTTGAGGGCAGAAAATAACCTCAGCGGGACTAGAACTCATGCCTGGCAGGAGCTGAACGTGATCTTCCTTTATTTTTATTCTGCTTCTTTGTTTCTTTTTCACGATTACGTCACATTTTGTTGTCATTCTACCAGAGAAGGTGATTTATTTGAGTGATTCAATCATGGGTTTGTTTTAGAAAATCCATTGTTTTCTTTCTCTGTAAGTTGGATCAGCAGCTGATGAAGCGACTCAGACACAAGAACATTTGGATCAAATCCAGGTCAAACCACCAGAACCTAAAGCAGGAAGTTCATGAAGATCCGTTTGATGGATGCTGTCGCTAAAGATCTGACCAGCAGGTGGATCCTCAGGTGAGAAACGAACACATGACCAGTGACGGATGTTTCTGCCGGTGAACACGAAGACAAACGTTGGCGCATCATAGCATCATAAACGTCAAGGACGAGAGCGGCGAGCCGAGGCCGAACATGTGTGTCAACATTAAAGTGACGGATCTGATCAAACGCCTCTCGCTCCACCCGGTGTTTCCAAGGTCACGGGGGTCAGCGGATGATTTGAAACGTAAGGAGGTGAAGGTCAGAGACGTGTCCGTCTCACGGCAGATAATTGACTTCATCCTCCGCACAGATCGTGTTTTATATCCGGCTCGTGTCTCCATCGTACGCTCGTCGTATCGCCGCGACCTTTGACCTCCACGCATCGATTATCCTTCTTATGAAACATTCATCTGACCCTGAGCTTCAGAAGCACTTCTGCTGGACTCTGCAGCCGAAGCGACTGGTTCCGACCCGAAGGGAGCGATGCTCCACTTTTCCTTCACAGTGACTGAACATCTCGGCGCCGGCAGCGTCTGGAGTCGACACGAGAGCGAAGATGTTACCATGACACGTGTTCACCTCCAGTCACGGCCTCGGCCAGAGTCACATTCAAACAACACGTTTTCCTGGATGTTTGGAACGCTCCGGACATTATTCCACGTCCATCTTTGGACGACGGAGACGGGAACCATGTGACCACCAAACCGTGTCACATTAGTGGCTCACTGGGTCAGAGACGGAGCTTACATTCATTTCTATAACGTGAGCGAGAAGGTTTAAAGATCACGAGTGTCACGGTCGGAATGAAGTGCAGGAGAGAGTGACCAGCAAACAACAATATAATAGTAATAAATAATATTCATTCATTCATTGCTCAACTGCTTTATGCCTTACCAGGGTGACTGGAGCCTATCCCAGTATCATAGGGTGATAGGCAGGGGACACCCTGGACAGGATGCCAGTCTGTTGCAGGGAATACAAAGACAGACAACCATTCACACACACACCTTCATATATGGACAAGTTAAGCTCTGTGGACTCAGGTGTGGACTCAGTTGTGGACTCAGTTGTGGACTCAGGTGTGGACTCAGTTGTGGACTCAGGTGTGGACTCAGGTGTGGACTCAGGTGTGGACTCAAGTGTGGACTCAGGTGTGGACTCAGGTGTGGACTCAGTTGTGGACTCAGGTGTGGACTCAGGTGTGGACTCAAGTGTGGACTCAGGTGTGGACTCAGGTGTGGACTCAAGTGTGGACTCAGGTGTGGACTCAAGTGTGGACTCAGGTGTGGACTCAGGTGTGGACTCAGGTGTGGACTCAAGTGTGGACTCAGGTGTGGACTCAGGTGTGGACTCAGGTGTGGACTCAGGTGTGGCCTCAGGTGTGGACTCAGGTGTGGACTCCGGTGTGGACTCAGGTGTGGACTCAAGTGTGGACTCAGGTGTGGACTCAGGTGTGGACTCAGGTGTGGACTCAGGTGTAGACTCAGGTGTGAACTCAAGTGTGGACTCAGGTGTGGACTCAGGTGTGGACTCAGGTGTAGACTCAGGTGTGGACTCAAGTGTGGACTCAGGTGTGGACTCAGGTGTGGACTCAGGTGTGGACTCTGGTGTGGACTCAGGTGTGGACTCAGGTGTGGACTCAGGTGTGGACTCAGGTGTGGACTCAGGTGTGGACTCTGGTGTGGACTCAGGTGTGGACTCAGGTGTGGACTCAGGTGTGGACTCAGGTGTGGACCCTGGTGTGGACTCTGGTGTAGACTCAGGTGTGGACTCAGGTGTGGACTCAGGTGTGGACTCAGGTGTGGACTCAGGTGTGGACTCAGGTGTGGACTCTGGTGTGGACTCAGGTGTGGACTCAGGTGTGGACTCAGGTGTGGACTCAGGTGTGGACTCTGGTGTGGACTCTGGTGTGGACTCAGGTGTGGACTCAGGTGTGGACTCAGGTGTGGACTCAGGTGTGGACTCAGGTGTGGACTCAGGTGGGTGAAGTGGGGCCGGGTTGTGTCAGGTGAACAGAGACGACCCAACAAGATTATGTGACGACAGGAGACGCTTCAGTTTTCACGACAGTCGAACACAGACACAAACAAATATGTTCCCTGGTGGTGACTTTAAAAACGATGCTTCATTAAACACACTATGAAAAAAATAACTAGGAATAAAGATTGTTGAATGACAAGGGATCGGAATTGTTCGGTTTTATCCGACAAAGTTGTAAAATGTTTCGATGAGATGTTAGTGCTTAAGGTATGAAGGCAACATTTGACCAAAAACGAAACAAGAAATCATTTTTCCTGAATTTCAATCAAAAAATATCTCTTTACATGTTTCCGTAATATTATTTGCCGCACTGAGTCTGGTTCTGCTAGAGGTTTCTGCTTGTTTTTCTTCCACTGTTGCTGGTCATGATTGGATGGAACTAATCTCTTCTCTATAAACTGTTAAACAATGAAGTGTGTTCAGATAACTCTGATTTACGTTTTCAATGAAGTTGAATTGAAGTAAATTGGAGGCTGTTGTTTTTTCAGTGCAAAATTAATTGTTAATTTTAAAACAGTGTCGATGCTTTAACAGCGAATAAAGATGTTTGTTTTCCAAAAATACAAACGCGATATTTCAAAAACTTTGTTTGACTTAAATGACTTTGTCTGAGAAAAATGTGTAATTTTGGGGGTTTAAATTTAGATATTTCTTTTTGATTTCCAGCCCAGGTGTCAGAAATGTCAGGGTTTGGGTTTTGGCGGATCGGGGAAGGAGTTTGAAGGGAGGAAGGGTGTGAGGCTCTCAAATGATAAACGTCTCTATTAAGCAACAGAGCCAGACTTCTCAAATATCTGGTGAATGTCAACGATTCACACCCGCGAGGGAGCAGGACGAGGCTTTGAAGCCGAGCCTTCCCCGAGCCGCTCACATCTGAGAGACGCCGGGTTGAGTTGCACGGATCGTCTTCCTGAACGCTAGCGTTAAAACGAGACACCGTTAAACATATGGATGTATTTCTAAACTTCACCTGCTTCCTTCTGACATATTCTCTGATTACCTGAGTGATTTAAACCAAAGTTAAAGATGGATCCAGCACCGTAGACTGCTTCCTTCATCTGAATACACAGAAAAATCATGATACTTCCCCCGAACATGCGATCAATCCTAGTCTTCAACTAATGAACGATAACTTTGAGACGCTTCTCTTGTCCTCACTTGTCCATCAAACATCTGACGAGGAAGGACAATTATCTTCCCGAGAAAACCTTCACTCAGACATTCATCTCCCAAGACAGTTGCCCGGGGCGTTCCCCAAGGGTCTGTTTTGGAACCAATCTTGTTTACGATCTAGATAATCAATGTTGGAATAGAAATACACAATTCAGTTTCATGTAGTTTTCAATTGTATGCAGATGACACAGTTGTCTTTTCTCGAGCTTCCACTTTGAGAACCTCATGAAGATGTCGTTCTTGAATCATCTTAAACTCTGGTTGAACATATATTTCTCAATCCTTTAAGATCCCCAGGGTTGGTCTGTTGCTCCGTGACAAACATCCCTGAGGCTCCTTCGTTCAATCAAATCTTACATCAGATGTGGCTTCTTCTCTGACCTCCAGAGATACAAGACAATCAAGGTGCGTTCTTACCCACGTGACATGTCACGAATGAACAAAGACATAAACAATCAAGAAGAGCAACGATATAAAAATATATCTATATAACAATATAACGATATAACGTGACACAACGATACCAGATCAGGATTTACCAGAGCGAAAAGATGTTGGTGCCTTAGATGCAAACATTCAACATGTATTCAAGAGATTAGTCTCAAAATGATGTTATGTTATTCAAAATATATAAATATAACCTTTATTTGACTTTATTTGGACACTTTTCTTCAAGCATGACACTGTTTCAAAAGTAAAACATTTTCTCCGGCCTCGGATAAAACCTCTCATTTTCAATTTGATCAAACGTGTCGAACCATAAGAGAAACATCTTGAGACACTTTTCTATTTAAACAACACAACATGTACGACACTAAAGAGGTCTCAGACAATCCTAGTGAGCGACGGTGACAGAAACCTCGAGCAGAACCAGACTCACCATCTTCTGCTTCCTGGATCCAGCAGCTCCAGAGGTGCTGATGAAAAAGGTGAGAAGAGGTGAGTATTAGTTGTACAGGTGAGATACAGGAGACACAGAGGGATCTGAACCCATAGCAACACACGATCCCATCTCTAATGAACAAAATGATCCCAGATCTTCGTCTAACAGACTAAATTTGGACGAGACGAGGTTTATCTCAGGTACTCCAGGAGGTCTCGGGCCTTCAGGTGAAGTTGAGAAACGATCAATAACCCAGAGCCAGTATCAGAGTTGTTATTATCTCCAGCCGTCACTGGAGAGTCTGACTGGAGCCGACACCTTCTCAGCGAGTCGCAGCCCAAGACAGATGGGCGACGGTCCAGTCCTGGAGGATCCATGTTGCAGTCGCTGCTCCCGTGTTTTCCAGACTATAAGTCGCAGTTTTTTTCATAGTGTGTCCGGGTGTGAGATTATACTCTGGAGCGACTTATGTGTGAAATGATGAACACATTATTAGCGGTATATCATTTCACATGTTATTCTCACACTAAACCACCAGAGGGCGCTCTAGGCCTGTGTTGATCATTTCCACGTAGAAGAGGAAGCATCTTCTACCTCCGGAGTTAGTTAGTTGTTTAAAAGTGACACGAGGATGAAGAGTTATTTGGAGTTACACGGATGGTTTGGTAAACTAGTTAGTTATTGATGCTATAGTTCTCTGAATAACTCTTCATATGTTATGTTAACATACCAGGTTCTCACTTCATGTAACGTAACATTATTCTGTTGTTGCCTCTAGTTTTATTTAACTTGTCTTTCAAGATCACATGTCTGTTCTTGAATTTGATCAAATCAATTTCCCCCAAAAATGCGACTTATACTCCAGTGCGACTTATATATGTTTTTACTTCTTTATTATGCATTTCACGGCTGGAGTGACTTGTGCTCCGGAGACACTTATAGTCTGGAGAATACGGTAGTTTCACGACACTTTGACCAGATCCCGGCGTCTGCGTTGGCGAGCACTGATCGCCGCCACCATTAGAAGAAGCTACTCCTAACGTACTCGCTAATCCTCGCCGTGACCCGCGTCCTCGGCCATTAGATAAAGTGCATGCATCTGACGGAGCTTCTATAGGAGATAAAAGGTTACCTCGTGCACGACAACAAGCCGGAGACTCAGAGGTGTTTGAAATAAAGCGCTGAGGTCGACACTTTCTCCGCGACCTGATGACTGAGCATCTCCTCTATTGAGCAGACGCTGTCAATTATTCAAGTATGAATTATTCAACCCAGTATTCGCTGAAATATAAATGTCTCCAGTCGATGGCTTCCTGCACTCACAACTCCCTCTGCTGGGACGTCGCTGTCATGGATAGTTTGGATCGTCGACCCGGAGCGGGACCACATCCCGGCCCAGATTCTTACACATGATCCTCCGCCAGGACCTCGGCGCTCAGGCATCGATCGTCAGGATGTGACGCATGAGGCCGGAGAAGGTCGTCAAGGACCGAGCCATCGATGTTGTCCCGTCAGAAGATGAAGAACTCATGCAGTAAATGAATAAACATCCAGTTTCCACGGCAACTCCATGTCAGGTTCACAGGTGAGATGATAACCTGGAGAAAACAAGGCAAACTCTAGGCCCGTGGATTAAAATAAAACCTGTTAAATAAGTTAAAGTCGCCGAACATCTCATTTAAAAGTCAAATAATGAAGTAGATGTTGAAGTTTTTCTCTTCAAGACGCAGTAACTTCTCACCATGTTTTAAACTTATTACTTTATAAAGTTTCTCTGAAATCTGGACGAACGAGAGGTTACGAGAGTCCATGATGACGTAATAATGGCTTCACTCCTCCTGCAGCTGTAATCACACTTTGTTTATACAACGAGTCCCTTGGAGGTGAAGACCATTGATGACGCACGGTGACAAACCTACATGTTTAACCAATCACAGCAGAGTGGGTGTGGTTATGGTCAACAAGATTTCATCTCCAGAAAAAAGAAAAAGTTTTTTCAGTGGGCGGAGCTTAAGATCATTTTCTAATGTCAATATTTCAATGAAAAGAGAGTTTTGTACAAACACACACTGATGATACAATAGAGTCACACATCACAACAACACACACACTGATGATACAATAGAGTCACACATCACAACAACACACACACACTGATGATACAATAGAGTCACACATCACAACAACAAACACACACTGATGATACAATAGAGTCACACATCACAACAACACACACACTGATGATACAATAGAGTCACACATCACAACAACACACACACTGATGATACAATAGAGTCACACATCATAACAACAAACACACACTGATGATACAATAGAGTCACACATCACAACAACACACACACACTGATGATACAATAGAGTCACACATCACAACAACACACACACACAGTGATGATACAATAGAGTCACACATCACAACAACACACACACACTGATGATACAATAGAGTCACACATCACAACAACACACACACACTGATGATACAATAGAGTCACACATCACAACAACACACACACACTGATGATACAATAGAGTCACACATCACAACAACACACACACTGATGATACAATAGAGTCACACATCATAACAAACACACACTGATGATACAATAGAGTCACACATCACAACAACACACACACACTGATGATACAATAGAGTCACACATCACAACAACACACACACACAGTGATGATACAATAGAGTCACACATCACAACAACACACACACACTGATGATACAATAGAGTCACACATCACAACAACACACACACACTGATGATACAATAGAGTCACACATCACAACAACACACACACACTGATGATACAATAGAGTCACACATCACAACAACACACACACAGTGATGATACAATAGAGTCACACATCACAACACACACACACTGATGATACAATAGAGTCACACATCACAACAACACACACACACAGTGATGATACAATAGAGTCACACATCATAACAACACACACACACTGATGATACAATAGAGTCACACATCACAACAACACACACACTGATGATACAATAGAGTCACACATCACAACAACAAACACACACTGATGATACAATATAGTTACACACCACAACAACACACACACACTGATAATACAATAGAGTCACACATCACAACAACACACACACACAGTGATGATACAATAGAGTCACACATCACAACAACACACACACACTGATGATACAATAGAGTCACACATCACAACAACAAACACACACTGATGATACAATAGAGTCACACATCATAACAACACACACACACTGATGATACAATAGAGTCACAACAACACACAAATACACACTGATGATACAATAGAGTCACACATCACAACAACACACACACACTGATGATACAATAGAGTCACACATCACAACAACACACACACTGATGATACAATAGAGTCACACATCACAACAACACACACACACTGATGATACAATAGAGTCACACATCACAACAACAAACACACACTGATGATACAATAGAGTCACACATCACAACAACACACACACTGATGATACAATAGAGTTACACATCACAACAACACACACACACTGATAATACAATAGAGTCACACATCACAACAACACACACACACAGTGATGATACAATAGAGTCACACATCACAACAACACACACACACTGATGATACAATAGAGTCACACATCACAACAACAAACACACACTGATGATACAATAGAGTCACACATCACAACAACACACACACACTGATGATACAATAGAGTCACACATCATAACAACACACACACACTGATGATACAATAGAGTCACAACAACACACAAATACACACTGATGATACAATAGAGTCACACATCACAACAACACACACACACTGATGATACAATAGAGTCACACATCACAACAACACACACACTGATGATACAATAGAGTCACACATCACAACAACACACACACTGATGATACAATAGAGTCACACATCACAACAACAAACACACACTGATGATACAATATAGTTACACACCACAACAACACACACACACTGATAATACAATAGAGTCACACATCACAACAACACACACACACAGTGATGATACAATAGAGTCACACATCACAACAACACACACACACTGATGATACAATAGAGTCACACATCACAACAACAAACACACACTGATGATACAATAGAGTCACACATCATAACAACACACACACACTGATGATACAATAGAGTCACAACAACACACAAATACACACTGATGATACAATAGAGTCACACATCACAACAACACACACACACTGATGATACAATAGAGTCACACATCACAACAACACACACACTGATGATACAATAGAGTCACACATCACAACAACACACACACACTGATGATACAATAGAATAAATTGATGACGCACGGTGACAAACCTACATGTTTAACCAATCACAGCAGAGTGGGTGTGGTTATGGTCAACAAGATTTCATCTCCAGAAAAAAGAAAAAGTTTTTTCAGTGGGCGGAGCTTAAGATCATTTTCTAATGTCAATATTTCAATGAAAAGAGAGTTTTGTACAAACACACACTGATGATACAATAGAGTCACACATCACAACAACACACACACTGATGATACAATAGAGTCACACATCACAACAACACACACACACTGATGATACAATAGAGTCACACATCACAACAACACACACACTGATGATACAATAGAGTTACACATCACAACAACACACACACACTGATAATACAATAGAGTCACACATCACAACAACACACACACACAGTGATGATACAATAGAGTCACACATCACAACAACACACACACACTGATGATACAATAGAGTCACACATCACAACAACAAACACACACTGATGATACAATAGAGTCACACATCACAACAACACACACACACTGATGATACAATAGAGTCACACATCACAACAACACACACACACTGATGATACAATAGAGTCACACATCACAACAACACACACACACTGCTGATACAATAGAGTCACACATCACAACAACACACACACACTGATGATACAATAGAGTCACACATCACTACAACACACACACACTGATGATACAATAGAGTCACACATCACAACAACACACACACACTGATGGTACAATAGAGTCACACATCACTACAACACACACACACTGATGATACAATAGAGTCACACATCACAACAACACACACACACTGATGATACAATAGAGTAACACATCACAACAACACACACACACTGATGGTACAATAGGGTCACACATCACAACAACACACACACACAGTGATGATACAATAGAGTCACACATCACAACAACACACACTGATGATACAATAGAGTCACACATCACAACAACACACACTGATGATACAATAGAGTAACACATCACAACAACACACACACTGATGGTACAATAGAGTCACACATCACAACAACACACACACACTGATGGTACAATAGAGTCACATAATAATAATAATAATTGTGAAGATCGCAATGGCAACAAACATAGTAAAAAAAAAATATTATTATTATTATTATTTTGATCCTGATTTTGTTTGATTCTCATATTAAATCATGTTGATGCCGTTGCATCAAATTCAAGTCTGACGTCTGCTGACATCTAGTGGAATAAAAGCAAAGTGCAGCCACAGATGTGGGATCTGATTTTATTCGTCCTGCGATGTTTTGTATATTTAAAACATTTTTATATTGATCTGTATTTTCTAAAAAAAATATGACTTAACTCATCATTCTGAAGATTCAATTATCAATATTATTTATTGTCATTATAAAACGTTTGGAATACACAATAATGGAATTGTATTTATTCATTTTGTTTTTCATATAAGTGTGAACTTTTTTGGATGTACAACATTTAAATACAATGAGGAAACTTTATATATAATAACTTTATATATAATAAAATTCATGACGTTTAAAAGTGTTTATGTGTTTTTTTATTGCACAGCAAATATTACACACAAATCAAAACTCCCGGATGTGTAACACGATGACTCATCAGAGTTTGAATCTTCTCTGGACGAGCATGTGACGTGTTGTGATGTGTAAACAAATGATCTGTACTTTGAGTCCAGGTCATGTCTGACGACCGCTCAGTTCTGTCAGGATGGAAGCGAGTTCGGTTCTGATCCAGTTGGTGTTGGTTTCCTGCTGCTCTCATGGAGTCTCAGGTACTTTGTTTGTGTTGTTGAAGCTTCTGTGGATTCATCTCCGGTTCCTGGTCCAGGATCCGTGTTCCTGTCCGGCCCGGCAGCAAACGTTCTGCTCCAGAGACACAAGCGCTACAACTCGGGCTTCTTCGAGGAGGTGTCTGAGGGCGACCTGGAGAGGGAGTGTGTGGAGGAGGTGTGTGACCTGGAGGAGGCCCGGGAGGTGTTCGAGGACGACCAGCAGACGGTGAGAAGAACCTCCTGGTGTTGTCGTCACTGGAGTAAAACGTGTGTTTCAGATGGAGTTCTGGGCTCGGTACTCAGGTGAGGTCTTAGGTGTCTCCAGGATAGTCCACGATCTCACTCTTGGATTCCAGATGGAGACCAGTGCAAGTCCAGCCCGTGTCTGAACGGAGGTTCCTGCACGGACCACGTTGGATTCTACACTTGTTCCTGCGAGTCTGGCTTCATCGGCAGGAACTGTGACATCAGTGAGTCAGAATCCAAAGATCCTTTTTGTCAGAAGAAGATTCAAAGATTTCAATGAAAATTTCAGCAAATCTGCAACAAGAAAAAGATTTTTTTTTCCAAATGACTATTTGGATCCACAAATATCTTGAAGGATTCTTCACCTGGTAGATCACTTGTCGTTTTACATGAATCGTTGTTTTTAAATCAAAGTACATTGATGTTGACAATGTTCTTTGTAAAGATGTGAGTGTATAAGATAAGATGAGATAAGATAAGATGAGATAAGATAAGATAAGATAAGATAAGATAAGATAAGGAAGATAAATGAATCAAACTAATGGACATGTTTGGCAGAGATCGATTTACACTCAAAAGAATAAAAAGCATTGATTTTCGTATCATACTTTCAGATAGTTTGGTTAATATAGTTGTTTTTCTGCAACCTGGTCTGTTGACAAGTTTTACCCACATGTTGTAAATGAACAAACCTTTATAACAATATTCATTGTTGTCTTTGTTTTTCTTGTGTATATTACGGACCTTCTACTGCCACCTACTGGTCAAATCTGCTAGATTGCAACTGACTAATGACTCATTCAGGAAAAAAACTCCTACTGTTTGTTGTTTCAACAAGAGTCTTTATCTTGTTTGTGAACAAATGCAGTATTTGGCAACGGCGCATCATAGTTTATGGTATTGCAGTTACACTTCTCTGACAGAGGGGGCGCCAGAAACAACTCAACTATTGTCGCTCTAATGCTGTCATTAAGATTCACAAGAAAAATATTTTCCCTACAGTTGTGACGAAAAGATGCGACGTCAACAATGGCGACTGCACACACTTCTGTGAGCCGATGGCAACATTCGGGGCCAAGTGTTCGTGTGCGAGAGGATACACACTGAACAAGGACGGGGTCACCTGTGAGCCCGAAGGTAGCAGCCCAGCCAGGACTCGTCCCACATGTGAGATAACCTTCCATCCCTAGGAGACTTCCCGTGTGGACGGACGGCCCTGGTGGAGGTCAGTCCAGGCCGGTCCAGGTCTCTGCACTTCGAGGGAAACCAAACACAGTCGCACAACTTCACGGCGACTCCTTCTTCACCCACGAATGAGTCGACCAGGGATACGTTCCTCAGGAAACTGTCCACTTGGGTGAAAGGTGTCGGCAAAGGACCGACTGAGGAGTCGCCCGTGAAACCCTTCAGACGTATCGTCGGTGGAGAAGTTGTAACTCCTGGAGAAATCCCGTGGCAGGTGTGCGATGGTTCGTCCAGGTGCGACTCCGGTCACTGACTCGCTCCGACTCGACAGGCGGCGCTGGTGGAACATCCCGGCGGGAGGTTGTTCTGTGGAGCGACGATCCTCGGCGAGCAATGGGTCATCACTGCTGCTCACTGCCTCGAGGAGGTCCATTCTTTCCTGGTCCGAGTGGGTAAGAAACGGTTTCATGAAGGTTTTCAACTCTCAGATCCTCAGCACCTTGGACAACAGGATCTGGGATTATATCGAAACCAGATCCACGAGGAGTGATTCCTGTCCACAGGTTATCATTTTGAAAAACTAGTTATTGCTACAGGCTCTTAATACAACTGTGAAAAAAAACGTTTAAAAAAGGCAACATTTAGCCTGAGGCGGATGTGATGGACCTCTATCTCCTTCTATCTCCTGCAAAGAATGGTTTCAGAAGATGGTCCAGTTAGATGGTTGTCTTTGATACATTAGTCCCTGTTAAGAGACCAAAGGTGTTACCTAGGTGCTGGTCAGCAAGACGGCAGGAGGGAGAAAAGTGACTCACCTTGACTCTCAGAAAGCTAGCTCGGTATATTAGAAGTCTGTGAAGGTTCATCCAAGTTATGGTTATCCAAAGAGCTCCAAAGTGAGACCTCTGGACCGAGTAGAGTTCTTGGAAGAATTCTCACCTCTAATCCAAAAGAAACTGAAGACTCGGATCACAGATGAAACATCTTCCTAATACTCAGTCCAGTTGCCTTACTTAGGAACTCTTTGGGTAAATGAGGAGGACAATGACAATGATCTGGATCTTATAATCCATGCGTTTGTGTCGTTGACACTATTGTAACAGTTTATTTTCATGTCTAAACCAGAAGGATGTGTTTCGCCTGCAGTTCATACTAAACTCTGCAGCCAGAATTCTGAGCCGCTCTAGTAGAAGAACTCACATTTCTCCTTCAAACTCTTCACTGGCTGCTCTAGTAGAAGAACTCACATTTCTCCTTCAAACTCTTCACTGGCTGCTCTAGTAGAAGAACTCACATTTCTCCTTCAAACTCTTCACTGGCTGCTCTAGTAGAAGAACTCACATTTCTCCTTCAAACTCTTCACTGGCTGCTCTAGTAGAAGAACTCACATTTCTCCTTCAAACTCTTCACTGGCTGCTCTAGTAGAAGAACTCACATTTCTCCTTCAAACTCTTCACTGGCTGCCAGTTTCTTTCAGGATCATTTTTAAATTCTGGTTCTTACTTTCAGATCTATTCATGGTCAGACCTTCCATCAGTGATCTGATCCAGCCTTACTTGAAACTCTGATCTCAGAAGGTTAACCTTAAACTAGGTGCTACTATCCATTAGCTGAATCTACCGAGGCTGGTTACCTTCCTGTTCATGTATCATGAGCAACGTTTGCCTCATGAAATGTAAAACAATCCAGCGATCTTCTCGCAGGCGAGCACGACGTCCTCACCCGAGAAGAGACGCAGCAGGATCACGAGGTGATGCAGAAATACATCCACCCGCTGTACAACACCAGCGTCAGCTCGCACAACCACGACATCGCCCTGCTTTATCTCGCCGCTCCCATCGTCTTCTCCGCCACCGTGAGGCCCATTTGTCTGGGTCCCAAGGCCTTCGTGGAGAGGCTGGTCAGGGTGGCGTCCCCCGCCACCGTCAGCGGCTGGGGTCGCACTCGCTTCCTGGGCTTCACCTCCAGAAACCTGCAGAAGGTGGAGGTCCCGTTCACGGACCGGGCGGAGTGCAAGCGCAGCAGCAGCTCCAGAGTGACCCGCTTCATGTTCTGCGCCGGATACTACAACCAGGAGAGGGACGCCTGCCAGGGGGACAGCGGGGGTCCGCACACCAACAGCGTCCACAACACCTGGTTCCTCACCGGGATCGTGAGCTGGGGAGAAGAATGTGCTCGAGAAGGGAAGTACGGCGTCTACACCCGAGTGTCGCTGTACTACCGCTGGATCAAGTACATCATGGGGGTCACGAGACACAGGGTGGTCCTGGTGGAGGACGAGGAGGAGGATTGAACGTGTGATCGACGCTCTTTTCGGTGACGGAATGAAAACTGAACAAATGTTTTTGAAGAGAAAAATAAAGATGAATGTGACTGAAAGAAGATGTGTGACTGAGTGGAAATTGTTCATGTCGGAGACACTAGAGTCAAATAATCAATATACATCTACTATAATTTATGTTCATTTTTGTTTCCGAAACCTTTTTTTTCTGAGACAATTTGATCTGAAAGTTGATTTCTGTGTATTTTAAACACAAACTAAACAATTTTGTCGCCAACAAAAATGTAGTCATTTCTAAAAGGTGGTATTTTTGATCTACTGACTCCTTCAAGAAACATCTGTGTTTGATGATCTACTGACTCCTTCAAGAAACATCTGTGTTTGATGATCTACTGACTCCTTCAAGAAACATCTGTGTTTGATGATCTACTGACTCCTTCAAGAAACATCTGTGTTTGATGATCTACTGACTCCTTCAAGAAACATCTGTGTTTGATGATCTACTGACTCCTTCAAGAAACATCTGTGTTTGATGATCTACTGACTCCTTCAAGAAACGTCTGTGTTTGATGATCTACTGACTCCTTCAAGAAACGTCTGAGTTTGATGATCTACTGACTCCTTTAAGAAACATCTGTGTTTGATGATCTACTGACTCCTTCAAGAAACATCTGTGTTTGATGATCTACTGACTCCTTCAAGAAACATCTGTGTTTGATGATCTACTGACTCCTTCAAGAAACATCTGTGTTTGATGATCTACTGACTCCTTCAAGAAACATCTGTGTTTGATGATCTACTGACTCCTTCAAGAAACATCTGTGTTTGATGATCTACTGACTCCTTCAAGAAACATCTGTGTTTGATGATCTACTGACTCCTTCAAGAAACATCTGTGTTTGATGATCTACTGACTCCTTCAAGAAACATCTGTGTTTGATGATCTACTGACTCCTTCAAGAAACATCTGTTTTTGATGATCTACTGACTCCTTCAAGAAACATCTGTGTTTGATGATCTACTGACACCTTCAAGAATCATCTCTGTGTTTGATGATCTACTGACTCCTTCAAGAAACATCTGTGTTTGATGATCTACTGACTCCTTCAAGAAACATCTGTGTTTGATGATCTACTGACTCCTTCAAGAAACATTTGTGTTTGATGATCTACTGACTCCTTCAAGAAACATCTGTGTTTGATGATCTACTGACTCCTTCAAGAAACATCTGTGTTTGATGATCTACTGACTCCTTCAAGAAACATCTGTGTTTGATGATCTACTGACTCCTTCAAGAAACATCTGTGTTTGATGATCTACTGACTCCTTCAAGAAACATCTGTGTTTGATGATCTACTGACTCCTTCAAGAAACATCTGTGTTTGATGATCTACTGACTCCTTCAAGAAACATCTGTGTTTGATGATCTACTGACTCCTTCAAGAAACATCTGTGTTTGATGATCTACTGACTCCTTCAAGAAACATCTGTGTTTGATGATCTACTGACTCCTTCAAGAAACATCTGTGTTTGATGATCTACTGACTCCTTCAAGAAACATCTGTGTTTGATGATCTACTGACTCCTTCAAGAAACATCTGTGTTTGATGATCTACTGACTCCTTCAAGAAACATCTGTGTTTGATGATCTACTGACTCCTTCAAGAAACATCTCTGTGTTTGATGATCTACTGACTCCTTCAAGAAACATCTGTGTTTGATGATCTACTGACTCCTTCAAGAAACATCTGTGTTTGATGATCTACTGACTCCTTCAAGAAACATCTGTGTTTGATGATCTACTGACTCCTTCAAGAAACATCTGTGTTTGATGATCTACTGACTCCTTCAAGAAACATCTGTGTTTGATGATCTACTGACTCCTTCAAGAAACATCTGTGTTTGATGATCTACTGACTCCTTCAAGAAACATCTGTGTTTGATGATCTACTGACTCCTTCAAGAAACATCTGTTTTTGATGATCTACTGACTCCTTCAAGAAACATCTGTGTTTGATGATCTACTGACACCTTCAAGAATCATCTCTGTGTTTGATGATCTACTGACTCCTTCAAGAAACATCTGTGTTTGATGATCTACTGACTCCTTCAAGAAACATCTGTGTTTGATGATCTACTGACTCCTTCAAGAAACATTTGTGTTTGATGATCTACTGACTCCTTCAAGAAACATCTGTGTTTGATGATCTACTGACTCCTTCAAGAAACATCTGTGTTTGATGATCTACTGACTCCTTCAAGAAACATCTGTGTTTGATGATCTACTGACTCCTTCAAGAAACATCTGTGTTTGATGATCTACTGACTCCTTCAAGAAACATCTGTGTTTGATGATCTACTGACTCCTTCAAGAAACATCTGTGTTTGATGATCTACTGACTCCTTCAAGAAACATGTGTGTTTGATGATCTACTGACTCCTTCAAGAAACATCTGTGTTTGATGATCTACTGACTCCTTCAAGAAACATCTGTGTTTGATGATCTACTGACTCCTTCAAGAAACATTTGTGTTTGATGATCTACTGACTCCTTCAAGAAACATCTGTGTTTGATGATCTACTGACTCCTTCAAGAAACATCTGTGTTTGATGATCTACTGACTCCTTCAAGAAACATCTGTGTTTGATGATCTACTGACTCCTTCAAGAAACATCTGTGTTTGATGATCTACTGACTCCTTCAAGAAACATCTGTGTTTGATGATCTACTGACTCCTTCAAGAAACATCTGTGTTTGATGATCTACTGACTCCTTCAAGAAACATCTGTGTTTGATGATCTACTGACTCCTTCAAGAAACATCTGTGTTTGATGATCTACTGACTCCTTCAAGAAACATCTGTGTTTGATGATCTACTGACTCCTTCAAGAAACATCTGTGTTTGATGATCTACTGACTCCTTCAAGAAACATCTGTGTTTGATGATCTACTGACTCCTTCAAGAAACATCTGTGTTTGATGATCTACTGACTCCTTCAAGAAACATCTGTGTTTGATGATCTACTGACTCCTTCAAGAAACATCTCTGTGTTTGATGATCTACTGACTCCTTCAAGAAACATCTGTGTTTGATGATCTACTGACTCCTTCAAGAAACATCTGTGTTTGATGATCTACTGACTCCTTCAAGAAACATCTGTGTTTGATGATCTACTGACTCCTTCAAGAAACATCTGTGTTTGATGATCTACTGACTCCTTCAAGAAACATCTGTGTTTGATGATCTACTGACTCCTTCAAGAAACATCTGTGTTTGATGATCTACTGACTCCTTCAAGAAACATCTGTGTTTGATGATCTACTGACTCCTTCAAGAAACATCTGTTTTTGATGATCTACTGACTCCTTCAAGAAACATCTGTGTTTGATGATCTACTGACACCTTCAAGAATCATCTCTGTGTTTGATGATCTACTGACTCCTTCAAGAAACATCTGTGTTTGATGATCTACTGACTCCTTCAAGAAACATCTGTGTTTGATGATCTACTGACTCCTTCAAGAAACATTTGTGTTTGATGATCTACTGACTCCTTCAAGAAACATCTGTGTTTGATGATCTACTGACTCCTTCAAGAAACATCTGTGTTTGATGATCTACTGACTCCTTCAAGAAACATCTGTGTTTGATGATCTACTGACTCCTTCAAGAAACATCTGTGTTTGATGATCTACTGACTCCTTCAAGAAACATCTGTGTTTGATGATCTACTGACTCCTTCAAGAAACATCTGTGTTTGATGATCTACTGACTCCTTCAAGAAACATGTGTGTTTGATGATCTACTGACTCCTTCAAGAAACATCTGTGTTTGATGATCTACTGACTCCTTCAAGAAACATCTGTGTTTGATGATCTACTGACTCCTTCAAGAAACATTTGTGTTTGATGGTGTGTCACATGGTGTATAGTTTTGTTGTTTAAGTGCTTCGTGAACCTGGTCTGGAAACATCTTTAAAATATAAATGACTTACAACAGCAATAAATCAATCCTATCTTAATCTAATTGATCAAATGCTTCTGACTATAATTAGAGATTTTAAACCTCATGACTGATCAAAGAATCACACGAACACACAAGTACAATAAATAGTTTCTTTAATTTACAAAACACTCTTCGAATAAAGCTGTTATGAACAAGTGCAAAGTACATGCAGTTTTAAAAAAGAAACCCTTCAGGACAATAACGACATGATTCAAGCCTCGATTTTGACTTTCTCTGCAGAAAATCTGTGCAAACGTCGCAGCATTTGGGATTAAACGTGTAGCATAGAGAGAGTTTTGCATAATCCAAGACGTCCAGGGGCGCGAACGCCACGTTTCTTCTTCTTCTTACGGAGACAAACCTCGCCAGGAAAAATAAATAAATGAACACAAAAGGAAGATGTAGCGTGAAGTGGCCCCTGCTGCTGCTGCTCCACACATCTCCACACATCTCCACACATCTCCACACATCTCCACACATCTCCACACATCTCCACACATCTCCACACATCTCCACACATCTCCACATCAAAGAGCGAATCAAAGGCAGATCTTCCTCCATCTGACATAAGCATGTGATCAATATTTCAGTAAGTGTTCGCTCGCTGCCGCGCTTCATGTCGGCACGACCGGGATCTCCAGCGAGATTCACCGAGCGGTGATAGAGAAACCATCGGTGACGGAGGGACCGGACCTCCATCTGTGAGGCCAGAACCTCCTCAAGTACCTTCGGCTCGTACCAGAGAGAACACAAGTCACCTGGTCACCTGGTCATCTGGTCACTTGGTCACCTGGTCACCTGGTCACCTGGTCACCTGGTCACCTGGTCACCTGGTCACCTGGTCACCAGCTACATCAGGTGCTACAGTCACTTTGAAGGATGAGTTGATCTCTCGCTGCACCGAACCAACCGCACCAAGAGAAGAAAACCATTCATTGTTCCATCGCTAATTCTTCATCCGGGTCGTCTATCCCAGCTACCTCGGGTGAGAGACGGGGGGACACCCTGGACATTTCACAAAAAGACACACAACCATTCACACACTCACCCACTGACAGTTCAGAGTTTGCGATTAAACTCTGTTTGTTGTTGGACAGTGGGAGGAAACCAGAGTACCAGGAGTAAACAAACACAACAAACAAACCCATGACCTTCTCTCGGTCGTGCGACTGAACCACGTTTACAATGTTTGTGTTTTCAAGATGTTCCGTCGTTTTATTTTCTGATGTTTGAATCCTAACCAGCGCGAGTCTCGAACCCATGGTCGATTCAAAGATTCCCTCATGGAAGGACTTTTTAAAGACAGGAAGTGAAACTTTTCCTGGTCGTGAACCTTTTCAGGAGAATTTAACTTTTTTTTTAAACTTTTTCTGTAGATTTGATGAGCCTCAGACACACTCACTTACGTTTAAGATAAACACAAATTAAACACATTTGGTTGATATAAATCATCAACATTTGAAAGTTGATCCAGGAATGTTTAATATTTCTTAACTTAAATACAATCAAACAAACCTCGAGGTGTTATTGGTTAAAACCATGTGTTTAACTGGTTCAAAGTATTTTTTATCATTTCTTTAATAAGAAAAGTTGTCTTTTTTTTTCTTGAGAAGCTAAATATTCAGAAGGAAATCAGTCAAATAATTATTTCTTATTTCATGTTCAAATAATTACCTAATATTTGCTGCTTGAAGATGTTCTTGTTTTTAATAACTAAGTTTAAGATAAGTTTGTATTTGTGTTAAACTGGAACTTTTGAAACAACACTTGAGCTCATTTCTTGGGTAAACTTTTCCCAATTAAAACTGATTTAATCTAACTTTCTCTATTTCTTGCCTAAATTTAGCATCTGATACAAATGTTGTTATTTTTAAGATACAAACCAAAAAGAACCTATTTTTATTTGCTGATGTGAGAAATAAAGTTTTAGTTTGTGTTTCGCGTCCTTCGATCGTCCAGATGAGTCGTGACCTTTGAACCTTGAAATATCTTCAGACACACGAAGAGAATAAAACTCTCTTCAGACACGAGAGTCTCTTTAACGTCTTCAACGATGAGCGTCTTTGACTCGATCATGAAAATGTTTTCAGCGACAGACGAAAAGGCATCTTGGTTTGGCATCTCTTGGCATCTGAACTCTGGACTGTAGGAAAATATAAATACGTTAAAATGTTTCCTTCTTGAAGAACTGAAGCAGGTTTGAATCCACGGACGCTGAAGTTCTGATCGTCCATAAGTTCTCGCTTCGCTGTGAAGAAACGACGCGTCGAGGTTCAGATCACGAGTCTCTTCGGCGAGACCGACAGCAGGGGGCAGTGACGAGCAAATATTCCTCTTTCATCCTCTGTTTCTTTTCTCTTCCTCACGGTGAACTGAGTTTCCTCGGCTTCATCATCGCTGCGTCTGTTGGGATGAATCACAGTTTAACGACATGTGAAAATAAAACATTCGCTCATTGTTTTTACCTCCGAGTCTAGAATCCTCGTGACTGCTGCCCCCTAGTGTCGACCACAGGGAAGCAGCCGCCATGACGCCTTCTTGTTGTCGAGTCACATTCTTCACGAGCCTGAGAACAAACATTACTCTTATTGTTGTTGTATTGTAGTTCTGTAGTAGTACTAGTACAAGTAGATGTAGTAGTGATAGTAATATAAGCACTAGTTATAGTATTAATAGGGGCAATAGTAGTAGCAGTAGTAAAAAAGTAATAGTATTAATAAAAATAGTCCTAGTAGTTGTAGTAGTAATTGAAGTAGTACTAGTAATATAAAAAGTGGTCGCAGTAGTTGTAGCAATAATGAAAATAATAATAAAGTAATAATATGAGTAGTTATAGTTGTTGCAGTAGTATTGAGTAGTACTAACAGTATAAAAAATAGTCGTAATAGTAATAGAAGTCATAGCACTATAAGGAGTAGTTCACGTAATATAAGAAATGTTCATAGTAGTTGTAGTAGTAGTTGAAGTAGTATTACTGATATAAGAAGTAGTTGTAATACCGACAGAAGTATTAGCAGAAATATAATAATTAGTAAAAGTAATAGCTATTTTAGTCGTAGTATTAATAATGGGAGTAATAGAAGTGGTACTAGTATTATTAGAGAAGTAGTAGTAATAGTAATAGAAGTAGTAATTAAAGTGCTAATATAAGTAACACTAGCAATTTAAGAAGTGGCTGTAGTTATTACTATTAATAATACTAGTCATTAAAGAAATAATATTAGAAGTAGCTGTAATAGAAGTAGAAGTAATTTAAGAAGTATTTGTATTAACAGCAGTAGTTGGGGTAGTATTACTAGAAGTACCAAAAAAGAAGTAATAGAAGCTGTACAACTATTCATAGAAGAAGTAGTAGTAGTAATTGTAATATAAGTAGTACTAGTATTAATAGAAATAGTAATAATATTAGCAGTATTCATCGTAGTATTAACAGAAGTGATAGTAGAAATACTAAGTAAAGACAAATAATAACTTACTAACTAATAACACAGTAATAATATTAACAGCAATATTATTATTTCTACAACCATTAACTTTACGATAATCGACTAAAGTCATAGAAATATTTCACTTAAACGACAACATTGTAGAAAAAAAGAAAGTTATAAATGAAATCATGAGCTCACCAGCACCCCCTGCTGTCCTGACGCTGCAACTGCAGCAGGTCTCCACACTTGACGGTGAAGCTCTTTGGTCCATTAGGAGGAGAATCAGCAGCAGCTTTGTATCTTCCTGGAGACTGAAGAGAAGATACTGATGTTGGTCTTTAAACACTGATGTTGGTCTTTAAACACTGATGTTCG
Source organism: Callionymus lyra (assembly GCF_982586985.1). NCBI lineage: Eukaryota > Metazoa > Chordata > Actinopteri > Syngnathiformes > Callionymidae > Callionymus > Callionymus lyra. Next base: position 27,035,331 of record NC_141826.1, on the reverse strand, counting down.
TCTTCAAACACTGATGTTCGTCTTCAAACACTGATGTTCGTCTTCAAACACTGATGTTGGTCTTCAAACACTGATGTTCATCTTCAAACAGTGATGTTCATCTTCAAACACTGATGTTCATCTTCAAACACTGATGTTCATCTTCAAACAGTGATGTTCATCTTCAAACACTGAGTCAGTGAAACTAGTTTTCTTCACAGTAACAAGTATATATAATGAAAACACTCGTATAATTGTGTCTCTGCTCGTACCAAGGCTGCTTCTCCTCGAGGGCTGGATTGGAACAGGTCCGGACACTCAGACCACTCGTCCAGAGCAGGACAGTCGTCCAGCGACTGATGAGCTCCAGGCCAGCCTGAGGAAGCCAGAGTCACGGATCAGTCACGAGTGTGTCGTTGTGTTGTCGTTGTTTTGTTGTTGTGTAGTTGTGTTGTTGTTGTGTTGTGGGTGTGTGTAGTTGTGTTGTGGGTGTGTGTAGTTGTGTTGTAGTAGTGTTGTCGTGTTGTCGTTGTGTTGTGGAGGTGTGTCGCCTGACACACTCCTGCGACTGTGTGGGTGTGAGGGCTTAGTTGTGTTGTTGTTGTGTTGTTGTGTAGCCTGACGCACTCCTGCGACTGTGCGGGTGTGAGGGCGAGTGTGTCGTTGTGTTGTAGTTGTGTTGTTGTTGTGTGTAGCCTGACGCACTCCTGCAGCTGTGCGGGTGTGAGGGCGAGTGTGTCGTTGTGTTGTGTAGTTGTGTGGTTGTGTTGTAGTTGTGTTGTTGTTGTGTGTAGCCTGACGCACTCCTGCGACTGTGCGGCTGTGAGGGCGAGTGTGTCGTTGTGTTGTGTAGTTGTGTGGTTGTGTTGTTGTACTGTAGTTGTGTTGTAGTTGTGTTGTAGTTGTGTTGTTGTGTGTAGCCTGACGCACTCCTGCGACTGTGCGGCTGTGAGGGCGAGTGTGTCGTTGTGTTGTTGTTGTGTGTAGCCTGACGCACTCCTGCGACTGTGTGGGTGTGAGGGCTTAGTTGTGTTGTTGTTGTGTTGTTGTGTAGCCTGACGCACTCCTGCGACTGTGCGGGTGTGAGGGCGAGTGTGTCGTTGTGTTGTAGTTGTGTTGTTGTTGTGTGTAGCCTGACGCACTCCTGCAGCTGTGCGGGTGTGAGGGCGAGTGTGTCGTTGTGTTGTGTAGTTGTGTGGTTGTGTTGTAGTTGTGTTGTTGTTGTGTGTAGCCTGACGCACTCCTGCGACTGTGCGGCTGTGAGGGCGAGTGTGTCGTTGTGTTGTGTAGTTGTGTGGTTGTGTTGTTGTACTGTAGTTGTGTTGTAGTTGTGTTGTAGTTGTGTTGTTGTGTGTAGCCTGATGCACTCCTGCGACTGTGCGGCTGTGCGGGCGAGTGTGTCGTTGTGTTGTTGTTGTGTGTAGCCTGACGCACTCCTGCGACTGTGCGGCTGTGAGGGCGAGTGTGTCGTTGTGTAGTTGTGTTGTTGTTGTGTGTAGCCTGACGCACTCCTGCGACTGTGCGGCTGTGAGGGCGAGTGTGTCGTTGTTGTGTGTAGCCTGACGCACTCCTGCGACTGTGCGGCTGTGAGGGCGAGTGTGTCGTTGTGTTGTGTTGTTGTGTTGTTGTTGTGTGTCGCCTGACGCACTCCTGCGACTGTGCGGCTGTGAGGGCGAGTGTGTCGTTGTGTTGTGTAGTTGTGTGGTTGTGTTGTTGTACTGTAGTTGTGTTGTAGTTGTGTTGTTGTGTGTAGCCTGACGCACTCCTGCGACTGTGCGGCTGTGACGCCGAGTGTGTTGTTGTGTTGTTGTTGTGTGTAGCCTGACGCACTCCTGCGACTGTGCGGTTGTGAGGGCGAGTGTGTCGTTGTGTAGTTGTGTTGTTGTTGTGTGTAGCCTGACGCACTCCTGCGACTGTGCGGCTGTGAGGGCGAGTGTGTTGTTGTGTTGTTGTTGTGTGTCGCCTGACGCACTCCTGCGACTGTGCGGCTGTGAGGGCGAGTGTGTTGTTGTGTTGTTGTTGTGTGTAGCCTGATGCACTCCTGCGACTGTGCGGCTGTGAGGGCGAGTGTGTCGTTGTGTTGTGTAGTTGTGTTGTTGTGTGTAGCCTGACGCACTCCTGCGACTGTGCGGCTGTGAGGGCGAGTGTGTCGTTGTGTTGTGTAGTTGTGTTGTTGTGTGTAGCCTGACGCACTCCTGCGACTGTGCGGCTGTGAGGGCGAGTGTGTCGTTGTGTTGTGTAGTTGTGTTGTTGTGTGTAGCCTGACGCACTCCTGCGACTGTGCGGCTGTGAGGGCGAGTGTGTCGTTGTGTTGTGTAGTTGTGTTGTTGTTGTGTGTCGCCTGACGCACTCCTGCGACTGTGCGGCTGTGAGGGCGAGTGTGTCGTTGTGTTGTGTAGTTGTGTTGTTGTTGTGTGTAGCCTGACGCACTCCTGCGACTGTGCGGCTGTGAGGGCGAGTGTGTCGTTGTGTTGTGTAGTTGTGTTGTTGTGTGTCGCCTGACGCACTCCTGCGACTGTGCGGCTGTGAGGGCGAGTGTGTCGTTGTGTTGTGTAGTTGTGTTGTTGTGTGTAGCCTGACGCACTCCTGCGACTGTGCGGCTGTGAGAGCGAGTGTGTCGTTGTGTTGTTGTGTGTCGCCTGACGCACTCCTGCGACTGTGCGGCTGTGAGGGCGAGTGTGTCGTTGTGTTGTGTAGTTGTGTTGTTGTTGTGTGTAGCCTGACGCACTCCTGCGACTGTGCGGCTGTGAGGGCGAGTGTGTCGTTGTGTTGTGTAGTTGTGTTGTTGTGTGTCGCCTGACGCACTCCTGCGACTGTGCGGCTGTGAGGGCGAGTGTGTCGTTGTGTTGTGTAGTTGTGTTGTTGTGTGTAGCCTGACGCACTCCTGCGACTGTGCGGCTGTGAGAGAGAGTGTGTCGTTGTGTTGTGTAGTTGTGTTGTTGTGTGTCGCCTGACGCACTCCTGCGACTGTGCGGCTGTGAGGGCGAGTGTGTCGTTGTGTTGTGTAGTTGTGTTGTTGTTGTGTGTAGCCTGACGCACTCCTGCGACTGTGCGGCTGTGAGGGCGAGTGTGTCGTTGTGTTGTGTAGTTGTGTGGTTGTGTTGTAGTTGTGTTGTTGTTGTGTGTAGCCTGACGCACTCCTGCGACTGTGCGGCTGTGAGGGCGAGTGTGTCGTTGTGTTGTGTAGTTGTGTGGTTGTGTTGTTGTACTGTAGTTGTGTTGTAGTTGTGTTGTAGTTGTGTTGTTGTGTGTAGCCTGATGCACTCCTGCGACTGTGCGGCTGTGAGGGCGAGTGTGTCGTTGTGTTGTTGTTGTGTGTAGCCTGACGCACTCCTGCGACTGTGCGGCTGTGAGGGCGAGTGTGTCGTTGTGTAGTTGTGTTGTTGTTGTGTGTAGCCTGACGCACTCCTGCGACTGTGCGGCTGTGAGGGCGAGTGTGTCGTTGTTGTGTGTAGCCTGACGCACTCCTGCGACTGTGCGGCTGTGAGGGCGAGTGTGTCGTTGTGTTGTGTTGTTGTGTTGTTGTTGTGTGTCGCCTGACGCACTCCTGCGACTGTGCGGCTGTGAGGGCGAGTGTGTCGTTGTGTTGTGTAGTTGTGTGGTTGTGTTGTTGTACTGTAGTTGTGTTGTAGTTGTGTTGTTGTGTGTAGCCTGACGCACTCCTGCGACTGTGCGGCTGTGAGGGCGAGTGTGTTGTTGTGTTGTTGTTGTGTGTAGCCTGACGCACTCCTGCGACTGTGCGGTTGTGAGGGCAAGTGTGTCGTTGTGTAGTTGTGTTGTTGTTGTGTGTAGCCTGACGCACTCCTGCGACTGTGCGGCTGTGAGGGCGAGTGTGTTGTTGTGTTGTTGTTGTGTGTCGCCTGACGCACTCCTGCGACTGTGCGGCTGTGAGGGCGAGTGTGTTGTTGTGTTGTTGTTGTGTGTAGCCTGATGCACTCCTGCGACTGTGCGGCTGTGAGGGCGAGTGTGTCGTTGTGTTGTGTAGTTGTGTTGTTGTGTGTAGCCTGACGCACTCCTGCGACTGTGCGGCTGTGAGGGCGAGTGTGTCGTTGTGTTGTGTAGTTGTGTTGTTGTGTGTAGCCTGACGCACTCCTGCGACTGTGCGGCTGTGAGGGCGAGTGTGTCGTTGTGTTGTGTAGTTGTGTTGTTGTGTGTAGCCTGACGCACTCCTGCGACTGTGCGGCTGTGAGGGCGAGTGTGTCGTTGTGTTGTGTAGTTGTGTTGTTGTTGTGTGTCGCCTGACGCACTCCTGCGACTGTGCGGCTGTGAGGGCGAGTGTGTCGTTGTGTTGTGTAGTTGTGTTGTTGTTGTGTGTAGCCTGACGCACTCCTGCGACTGTGCGGCTGTGAGGGCGAGTGTGTCGTTGTGTTGTGTAGTTGTGTTGTTGTGTGTCGCCTGACGCACTCCTGCGACTGTGCGGCTGTGAGGGCGAGTGTGTCGTTGTGTTGTGTAGTTGTGTTGTTGTGTGTAGCCTGACGCACTCCTGCGACTGTGCGGCTGTGAGAGCGAGTGTGTCGTTGTGTTGTTGTGTGTCGCCTGACGCACTCCTGCGACTGTGCGGCTGTGAGGGCGAGTGTGTCGTTGTGTTGTGTAGTTGTGTTGTTGTTGTGTGTAGCCTGACGCACTCCTGCGACTGTGCGGCTGTGAGGGCGAGTGTGTCGTTGTGTTGTGTAGTTGTGTTGTTGTGTGTCGCCTGACGCACTCCTGCGACTGTGCGGCTGTGAGGGCGAGTGTGTCGTTGTGTTGTGTAGTTGTGTTGTTGTGTGTAGCCTGACGCACTCCTGCGACTGTGCGGCTGTGAGAGAGAGTGTGTCGTTGTGTTGTGTAGTTGTGTTGTTGTGTGTCGCCTGACGCACTCCTGCGACTGTGCGGCTGTGAGGGCGAGTGTGTCGTTGTGTTGTGTAGTTGTGTTGTTGTTGTGTGTAGCCTGACGCACTCCTGCGACTGTGCGGCTGTGAGGGCGAGTGTGTCGTTGTGTTGTGTAGTTGTGTTGTTGTGTGTCGCCTGACGCACTCCTGCGACTGTGCGGCTGTGAGGGCGAGTGTGTCGTTGTGTTGTGTAGTTGTGTTGTTGTGTGTAGCCTGACGCACTCCTGCGACTGTGCGGCTGTGAGAGCGAGTGTGTCGTTGTGTTGTGTAGTTGTGTTGTTGTGTGTCGCCTGACGCACTCCTGCGACTGTGCGGCTGTGAGGGCGAGTGTGTCGTTGTGTTGTGTAGTTGTGTTGTTGTGTGTCGCCTGACGCACTCCTGCGACTGTGGGGCTGTGAGGGCGAGTGTGTCGTTGTGTTGTGTAGTTGTGTTGTTGTGTGTAGCCTGACGCACTCCTGCGACTGTGCGGCTGTGAGAGAGAGTGTGTCGTTGTGTTGTGTAGTTGTGTTGTTGTGTGTCGCCTGACGCACTCCTGCGACTGTGCGGCTGTGAGGGCGAGTGTGTCGTTGTGTTGTGTAGTTGTGTTGTTGTTGTGTGTAGCCTGACGCACTCCTGCGACTGTGCGGCTGTGAGGGCGAGTGTGTCGTTGTGTTGTGTAGTTGTGTTGTTGTGTGTCGCCTGACGCACTCCTGCGACTGTGCGGCTGTGAGGGCGAGTGTGTCGTTGTGTTGTGTAGTTGTGTTGTTGTTGTGTGTAGCCTGACGCACTCCTGCGACTGTGCGGCTGTGAGGGCGAGTGTGTCGTTGTGTTGTGTAGTTGTGTTGTTGTGTGTCGCCTGACGCACTCCTGCGACTGTGCGGCTGTGAGGGCGAGTGTGTCGTTGTGTTGTGTAGTTGTGTTGTTGTGTGTAGCCTGACGCACTCCTGCGACTGTGCGGCTGTGAGAGCGAGTGTGTCGTTGTGTTGTGTAGTTGTGTTGTTGTGTGTCGCCTGACGCACTCCTGCGACTGTGCGGCTGTGAGGGCGAGTGTGTCGTTGTGTTGTGTAGTTGTGTTGTTGTGTGTCGCCTGACGCACTCCTGCGACTGTGCGGCTGTGAGGGCGAGTGTGTCGTTGTGTTGTGTAGTTGTGTTGTTGTGTGTAGCCTGACGCACTCCTGCGACTGTGCGGCTGTGAGAGAGAGTGTGTCGTTGTGTTGTGTAGTTGTGTTGTTGTGTGTCGCCTGACGCACTCCTGCGACTGTGCGGCTGTGAGGGCGAGTGTGTCGTTGTGTTGTGTAGTTGTGTTGTTGTTGTGTGTAGCCTGACGCACTCCTGCGACTGTGCGGCTGTGAGGGCGAGTGTGTCGTTGTGTTGTGTAGTTGTGTTGTTGTTGTGTGTAGCCTGACGCACTCCTGCGACTGTGCGGCTGTGAGGGCGAGTGTGTCGTTGTGTTGTGTAGTTGTGTTGTTGTGTGTCGCCTGACGCACTCCTGCGACTGTGCGGCTGTGAGGGCGAGTGTGTCGTTGTGTTGTGTAGTTGTGTTGTTGTGTGTAGCCTGACGCACTCCTGCGACTGTGCGGCTGTGAGAGCGAGTGTGTCGTTGTGTTGTTGTGTGTCGCCTGACGCACTCCTGCGACTGTGCGGCTGTGAGGGCGAGTGTGTCGTTGTGTTGTGTAGTTGTGTTGTTGTTGTGTGTAGCCTGACGCACTCCTGCGACTGTGCGGCTGTGAGGGCGAGTGTGTCGTTGTGTTGTGTAGTTGTGTTGTTGTGTGTCGCCTGACGCACTCCTGCGACTGTGCGGCTGTGAGGGCGAGTGTGTCGTTGTGTTGTGTAGTTGTGTTGTTGTGTGTCGCCTGACGCACTCCTGCGACTGTGCGGCTGTGAGGGCGAGTGTGTCGTTGTGTTGTGTAGTTGTGTTGTTGTTGTGTGTAGCCTGACGCACTCCTGCGACTGTGCGGCTGTGAGGGCGAGTGTGTCGTTGTGTTGTGTAGTTGTGTTGTTGTTGTGTGTAGCCTGACGCACTCCTGCGACTGTGCGGCTGTGAGGGCGAGTGTGTCGTTGTGTTGTGTAGTTGTGTTGTTGTGTGTCGCCTGACGCACTCCTGCGACTGTGCGGCTGTGAGGGCGAGTGTGTCGTTGTGTTGTGTAGTTGTGTTGTTGTGTGTAGCCTGACGCACTCCTGCGACTGTGCGGCTGTGAGAGCGAGTGTGTCGTTGTGTTGTTGTGTGTCGCCTGACGCACTCCTGCGACTGTGCGGCTGTGAGGGCGAGTGTGTCGTTGTGTTGTGTAGTTGTGTTGTTGTTGTGTGTAGCCTGACGCACTCCTGCGACTGTGCGGCTGTGAGGGCGAGTGTGTCGTTGTGTTGTGTAGTTGTGTTGTTGTGTGTCGCCTGACGCACTCCTGCGACTGTGTGGCTGTGAGGGCGAGTGTGTCGTTGTGTTGTGTAGTTGTGTTGTTGTGTGTAGCCTGACGCACTGCTGCGACTGTGCGGCTGTGAGAGAGAGTGTGTCGTTGTGTTGTGTAGTTGTGTTGTTGTGTGTCGCCTGACGCACTCCTGCGACTGTGCGGCTGTGAGGGCGAGTGTGTCGTTGTGTTGTGTAGTTGTGTTGTTGTTGTGTGTAGCCTGACGCACTCCTGCGACTGTGCGGCTGTGAGGGCGAGTGTGTCGTTGTGTTGTGTAGTTGTGTTGTTGTGTGTCGCCTGACGCACTCCTGCGACTGTGCGGCTGTGAGGGCGAGTGTGTCGTTGTGTTGTGTAGTTGTGTTGTTGTGTGTAGCCTGACGCACTCCTGCGACTGTGCGGCTGTGAGAGCGAGTGTGTCGTTGTGTTGTGTAGTTGTGTTGTTGTGTGTCGCCTGACGCACTCCTGCGACTGTGCGGCTGTGAGGGCGAGTGTGTCGTTGTGTTGTGTAGTTGTGTTGTTGTGTGTCGCCTGACGCACTCCTGCGACTGTGCGGCTGTGAGGGCGAGTGTGTCGTTGTGTTGTGTAGTTGTGTTGTTGTGTGTAGCCTGACGCACTCCTGCGACTGTGCGGCTGTGAGAGAGAGTGTGTCGTTGTGTTGTGTAGTTGTGTTGTTGTGTGTCGCCTGACGCACTCCTGCGACTGTGCGGCTGTGAAGGCGAGTGTGTCGTTGTGTTGTGTAGTTGTGTTGTTGTTGTGTGTAGCCTGACGCACTCCTGCGACTGTGCGGCTGTGAGGGCGAGTGTGTCGTTGTGTTGTGTAGTTGTGTTGTTGTGTGTCGCCTGACGCACTCCTGCGACTGTGCGGCTGTGAGGGCGAGTGTGTCGTTGTGTTGTGTAGTTGTGTTGTTGTGTGTAGCCTGACGCACTCCTGCGACTGTGCGGCTGTGAGAGCGAGTGTGTCGTTGTGTTGTGTAGTTGTGTTGTTGTGTGTCGCCTGACGCACTCCTGCGACTGTGCGGCTGTGAGAGAGAGTGTGTCGTTGTGTTGTGTAGTTGTGTTGTTGTGTGTCGCCTGACGCACTCCTGCGACTGTGCGGCTGTGAGGGCGAGTGTGTCGTTGTGTTGTGTAGTTGTGTTGTTGTTGTGCGTAGCCTGACGCACTCCTGCGACTGTGCGGCTGTGAGGGCGAGTGTGTCGTTGTGTTGTGTAGTTGTGTTGTTGTTGTGTGTAGCCTGACGCACTCCTGCGACTGTGCGGCTGTGAGGGCGAGTGTGTCGTTGTGTTGTGTAGTTGTGTTGTTGTGTGTCGCCTGACGCACTCCTGCGACTGTGCGGCTGTGAGGGCGAGTGTGTCGTTGTGTTGTGTAGTTGTGTTGTTGTGTGTCGCCTGACGCACTCCTGCGACTGTGCGGCTGTGAGGGCGAGTGTGTCGTTGTGTAGTTGTGTTGTTGTGTGTAGCCTGACGCACTCCTGCGACTGTGCGGCTGTGAGGGCGAGTGTGTCTGCGGGTCAGGACTGCTCCTCCCCGACCCCGTGTCCTCTGAGCTCACCGACGCCCTCTGCTGCTGACTGGTGGAAACACATGCAAATCAACAAATCATTATTTTTAAAAAGTAACATTTTCTTGTCTTTAGATTTTAATAAAATAAAAAGCCAGACATGATCAGCCGTTCAAACTCTCAGTAAAAGGAAGTTTGCCTCGTGGATGACGATGAGGAACTTTTGCTGCTGGAAAATATCAATATTTTTGTTTATTGATGAATGAAAATGTGTATCAGTGTCAACAGAATATTATTGTTATTATTATTATTATTATTAAATATTGTTATTATTATATTTATTTATTATTGATTTAATTTCAAATGTACAAACTTTTATAACATACTATGAGTTTTGTTTTTACATAGATTTCAATTGTGTACTTATTAAAAGGTTGAACTTGTTTGTATTTAAATATTTTATTTAATAATTGATGCATTAAAACCTCGTTAAAGAAGAACTTGTTTTTTATATTTTTCAATTATTGATATTTCTTTTAATTCATTTTATTTATTCGTTTTTTCTATTTGGAAAAAAATATTGTTTTGATTCCATCATTAAACATGTTTAAATAAATACATTAATTAATTAATTATAAATAAATAATTCATGTTTAAATAAATACATTAATTCATTCATTATAAATAAATAATTCATGTTTAAATAAATACATTAATTCATTCATTATAAATAAATAATAAATGTTTTAATGAATACATTCATTTATTAATAATAAATGAATAATAAAAGTTTTAATAAATACAATAGTTCATTCATTATAAATAAATAATAAATGCTGTAATAAAAACATTACTTTATTATAAATAAATAATAAATGGTTAAAAAAAAAACATTTGAAAAAATAATAATAATAATAATAAAAGTTTTCACGTTTAAAATAAATAAGTTAAATTCAATGAGAATATTGTGTTAATATTGTGTACTTTCGTTATCGTCTGGTAAAAAATATGAAATATAAGTTTTTTGTTTTTGATAGAAAAACTTAAACATATATATTTTTAACTTATTTAAAAAATAAACATCATGATAATTTACTTAAAAAATGTTACAAAAGTGTTGTTTGTGACAAAAATGATGGATCAACCGAAGCATGTTTTCGTCTCTCATGCATATGATGGTCATGTATGTTCTAAGAATGAACAGCCAGGCTTGAGCCCCGGGTCGGGGGTCATGCGGGGGTCAAGGTGG